>NC_134362.1:44775174-45015174 GCF_048569485.1 Anomaloglossus baeobatrachus
AGCACTGCCCCTAGGCCGACCTCCGAGGCGTCAGTCTGTACAATGAACTCCTTCCGGAAATCAGGGTTGACCAGAACGGGCTGTCCGCACAGGACCCCCTTCAGGGCCCGGAAGGAGTCCTCGGCCTGCGGAGTCCAGCGCACCATGACGGACTTCTTGCCTTTGAGAAGGTCCGTCAAGGGGGCTGATAGTCCCGCAAAATCCTTTACAAACCTCCTGTAGTACCCCACGATACCCAGGAAGGCCCTAACCTGCTTCGTGGTCAGGGGTCTAGGCCACTTCTGGATCGCCTCAACCTTGTTAATTTGGGGCTTAATCACTCCTTGGCCTATCACGTAGCCCAAGTAGCGGGCTTCCGTGAGTCCCAACGCACATTTCTTGGGATTGGCTGTCAATCCGGCTGTTCGAAGCGCGTCCACCACCGCTTGTACCTGTTCCAAGTGGGTCTGCCAATCGGAGCTGTAAATAATGATGTCATCCAGGTACGCTGATGCATACGCCTGGTGGGGTTCCAGCACTAAGTCCATCAACCTCTGGAACGTGGCCGGAGCGCCATGTAACCCAAAAGGCAAGACAACATAGTGGAAGAGACCCTCCGGCGTAACAAAAGCGGTTTTCTCCTTGGCGGACTCCGTTAGTGGCACCTGCCAGTACCCCTTGGTCAGGTCGAGCGTGGTAAAATATCGCGCCTGTCCCAGCCTATCAATCAGCTCATCCACCCGGGGCATGGGGTAGAGATCGAACTTGGATATTTCGTTCAATCTCCTAAAGTCATTGCAGAACCTTAAGGAGCCATCGGGTTTTGGTATTAGGACAATCGGACTAGCCCATTCACTCCGGGATTTTTCGATGACCCCCAGGCGTAACATTGTCTTTACTTCCTCCGATATGGCTTGTCGTCGAGCCTCCGGTACCCGGTATGACTTCAGGCGTACCTTCAGGTGGGGCTCGGTGACAATATCGTGTCGTATCAGACTGGTCCTACCGGGCAGCTCGGAGAAGACATCGGGGTTCTGCTGAACCAACCGTCTGGCCTCTCGCCTCTGTTGCTTGGTGAGGGCTTCTCCAATCCTTACTTCCGGTTCGTCCTCTCCGGAGGTCGCTGGAGCCGGATGTGAACGACCCGAAGAGGAGGGAGGTGGGGAAAAAACAGCCATCAGGCTTTCCCGTTCCTGCCAAGGTTTTAATAGGTTGACATGGTATATTTGTTCAGGTTTCCGCCTACCGGGCTGCAATACTTTATAGTTAACCACCCCGACTCTTTCCTTTATCTCGTAGGGGCCTTGCCACTGAGCCAGGAATTTACTCTCCGCCGTGGGGATTAATACCAACACCCGATCCCCGGGTTTAAAGGTCCGCATGGTGGCTTGTCTATTGTAGCGGCCGCTTTGCGCGGCCTGAGCCTCCTGTAAATGCTCCTTCACAATTGGCATGACCGCGCTTATGCGGTTCTGCATACCCAAAATATGTTCAATCACACTTTTATGGGGGGTGGGCTCCTGCTCCCAGGTTTCTTTTGCCAGGTCCAACAATCCCCGGGGATGTCGCCCGTATAACAATTCAAAAGGCGAAAACCCCGTGGATGCCTGTGGCACCTCTCGTATGGCAAACATCAAATAGGGAAGCATCATATCCCAGTCTTTCCCGTCTTTGGAAATCACCCTTTTGAGCATGGTTTTCAGGGTTTTATTGAATCGTTCCACTAAACCATCCGTCTGAGGATGATACACAGACGTACGCAACTGCTTGATCTGGAGTAGCCGGCATAGCTCTTTGGTCACTTTAGACATGAATGGGGTCCCCTGATCCGTAAGGATCTCCTTGGGCAACCCCACCCGGCAGAACACAGCAAACAACTCCCGAGCTATAAGCTTGGCTGCAGTATGTCTGAGAGGTATCGCCTCGGGATACCGGGTGGCATAGTCAACGATCACTAGGATATGCTGGTGCCCTCGAGCAGACTTTACGAGGGGCCCCACCAGATCCATCCCTATCCGTTCAAAAGGGACTTCTATAATGGGTAACGGTACCAACGGACTGCGAAAGTGGGTCAGGGGTGCGGTAAGCTGACACTCCGGGCAGGTTTCGCAGAACCGTTTTACCTCCCCAAAGACCCCGGGCCAATAGAACCTTTGCAATATTCGCTCCTGCGTTTTCTTGACCCCTAGGTGACCACTCATCAGGTGTTTATGAGCCAAGTCGAGGACCCGCCGGCGATACGGCTGGGGCACCACCAACTGCTCTACCCCTACGCCCCGTATTTCATCTACCCGGTAGAGTAAATCCTGCTTAAGAGCGAAATGGGGGTATCTTACCTGGGCACCAGGCAGCTGTGCCACCCCGTCAACTACTGTCACCCGACTCCGGGCATGTATTAATGTAGGGTCCTGGAGTTGGGCTGTCCCAAATGTATCCGGGGACGCCTCCAACTCCGGGATGGGCTCGACCGTCTCAGCCTCTCCTGCCAATACCTCTAGGGGCGACCTATCAGGTTCACATCCTGTCCCTATCATGGGGACCCCTACGGCAGGCGTCCCGGATTCAGGATTGTAGGGCTCAGGTCCCGGACTGACCAATATCTGAGGGGACTTAGGAGGTCCCTTCCATAAAGTCCAAAAATAGGGCAGATCCCTTCCTAGGATCACATCATAGGGAAGAGTATTAATAAGTCCCACCTCATGTTGCACCTGACCGCAAGGTGCTGTGATGGTGACTATCCCCGTGGGATAGTCTCGGCGGTCCCCATGTATGCAAACCACCCCCACGGTACGTCCTGTGGCCTTTACTTTAGCCCTTAGGGTTGATCGCACAAGGGTCACTAAGCTTCCGGAATCCAACAAGCCTGTAACCGGACATCCATTCACCTGAATTTGGCACAAGTGGGGCTCAGTCTCTGGGTAGACCAGGTCAGCGGTACACACCACCTGAGCATACATTGAACCCCGCCGGGTAACCCCACAATCCATGGGCTCCGTGGTGAGTGGACACTGGGCTTCCATATGTCCCACCCGCTGGCACCGCCAACATCTAATAGGGAAGGACACCCCCTTGACGAGTTGTCGTTTAGGATACATAGTTTTCCGGACCTCAGGGACGGAGGGTGCGGCTTCAGACGGGACGGTAGCGGACTCCCGCACCGGTGTCAGCGGTGGGTCCTTGGCCCTAGGCTTGGAGGGGCCGGACCGACGGGCGGTACGCAAAGTCTCAGTGTCCCGTATCAAGTCCTGCGTAGCCACATGCCGCTCTACCAGGGACACTAATTGGTCCAGGGTACTCGGGTCACCCTGTCCGACCCACCGTTGAATGGTGACGGGTAAAGTGCGCACAAAACGATCCACTACTACTCTTTCCACCATTTGCGCCGGGCTCAGAGTGTCAGGCTGCAACCACTTTTTTACAAGATGTAACAAGTCATAGGCCTGGGAGCGTACGGGTTTGGCTTCCTCAAAGAACCACTGATTTACCCGCTGAGCACGTACATAGGTATTCACCCCCAACCGAGCCAGTATTTCGGCTTTCAGGGTCACATAGTCAATGGCGTCCTCGGTACCGAGGTCCAGGTACGCTTTTTGGGGTTCCCCCGTCAGATAGGGCGACAATACCTCAGCCCACTGCGGGGTCGGCAGCTTTTCCCGCTCGGCCACCCGCTCAAACACCGCCAGGAACGCTTCCACATCATCACCCGGGGTCATCTTTTGCAACGCTTGTCTCACCGCTTTCCGGACGCTGCTGTCGTCATCCGGTCCCGGGGTTGTTGCTGCCGGTCTGGCACGGATCGACTTGGCCAGGAGAACCATCTGTTCTTGGTGCCTTTTTTCCTGCAATTGCAAGGCTTGCTGCTGACGTGCATTGGCCTGCTCCATCTGTTCTTGGTGCACTTGCAAGGATTGCTGCTGACGTGCATTGGCCTGATCCATCTGTTCTTGGAATTTTTTTTCCTGCATTTGCAAGGATTGGAGCAGGTGTGCATTGGTTTGTAGCTGCTGTGCATTAGCCTGTTGCTGCTGTGCATTAGCCTGAGCCAAATGCTTTAGTATGTCCTCCATGGCGTCGCCGGGTTTGGGCTGTAGTATAGCCGCTCGAATCCAGGACATGCGCAGCTGGGTCACCAGGGATGGATGTACACCTCACCGGCTGTCATGCCCGCCGATTCTCCACCATATGTGAGGTAGCACGGTCGGCTGCGTAGCAGAAGACACGGGATCCAGGCATTAAGGTTCACAGCACACGGTTTAATGTCCAAACAAAAGTCCATAACAAAAATACATGTGCCTCTCAAGCAGAAAACTCAGGGAGTTCTGTTCACTCCCTCACTCCCGGCACACCTGCCCTTGTTCCTGAATCTATTTATCCCTCCCTTCAGCCTGTAGGGAAAACAGCATTAACCCTATAGTGGATTATCATGGAGTGAGCACAACCGGGGCGAGACATACCGGCCGTCATAGATAACCCCGGTCACAGTCTCACAATACTTTTACTTAATTATGAACATAATTAATAAATCTCATTAATCATTTTCGTTAAATTATTATTATAGTGTATGAATTAAAGGTTATTATTTTTTTCTATTTTTTCCTACTGTTTGAACGCATCTCAATTTAAGCACAGAAAATGCATGTAAAATTCGGTCAAAATGCGGCAAAAACGCTATAAAAATGCTTGCGTATTTCCTGCGTTTATGTGGTCAAAACCAAATTTGACAATGACAAATTCTGCCAGAGGATGCGTTCATTTCTGCAAGATACTGACCGCAACGTGCGCACATGGCCTTAGCTCTACTAAGCAGGGACTAAGTGCCGTTGAGCTTAAAACGTGTAGACCAGGTGTTTTTTTTCCTATTTATCTACTATTTTTAATTATCCCAATAAATATGATGTTTGAATATACCATGAATTTTTTGCACAATTTGCACAACTGGTGCTGGAATGATACCCTACATCCATGTGAATCTGCTATCCAGGAAGTCGGACTTGAATCTGTGCACCACAATGCTGATGCAAATCCTTTTCCTTTCTGCTTTGTTGTAGTCCCACTGTCCCGTTACATCAGGGCTTTTGTTCCAACTTCCTCTCACCTCTCCTCGCCGGTTCTATAGCTTCTCTTCCTTGGGGCGGGGGCGGTATCTTTCTGCACAAAATTTAAAGGGAACCTGTCAGGTGCAATGTGCACCCAGAACCACTTGCAGTTCTTGGTGTGTAGCACCCCACGGGGCAGGTGTTTTAACCTACTCGTTGCCGGGCCAGGGGTGCAGATCCTTCTGTGTCGTCACAGGGTGGCCTGACCCGGTTCTATTGCCCCGAGGCGTACAGAAAGGGGGGTTGGAGGGTGGTAGGGAGGCAGGATGGAGGATGGGGGTGGTAGTGACGGTTAGGAAAGTCTATTAGATGATCGTGACGCCACCTGTGGTACGAGGCCAGGTATGCGGCTGCCGCTGCAGAGTCTCTCACCGGGGCAGATGTTGGGTGCAGCCAGGATCGTGTCACGGCCGGGCGGTCGGGCAGACCCAGGAGGTGGATCCACTGGACCGAACTCTCTGAGATGGTGGTAGGGAGTCCGGCAGCTGAAGCACTGATGGGCAGTAGAACAGTCCGTGCAAGAGAAGGCAGCGGAGGAGTCCCAGGGACCACGGAGTCACAGAAGGTGGTCTTGGTGACGTAGCTCAGGTTCGGAGGCCGAGGTGATATCAGGCGGGGTCCGGAACCTCTGGAGCAAGATGACGGGTCACCGCAGGGATCCGGGATGGTACGGACTGTCAGATGGCAGACGGACAGCGTGCGGGGATCAGGACACGGCAGACTGGATGGCGAGGCAGGTACGGCTCTACAAAGACAGATAGGTGAGTACAGGCACATAAACACCAAGAGACCTGACTCCTAGCTCAGGGAACACGAAGATCAGGCCCCGCCCCCTTGGACAATGACCCCCTATATACCCTGTACCTGTGCAACCTCATTTCCTGTTAATGGACGCTGGCCCTTTAAGAAAGGGTCAGTGACCGCGCGCGCGCCCTAATGCGCATGCGCGCCGCCCGGGTGCCAGAAGCCAGGGAAGGAGGCTGCGAGGAGGACGCAGGGGAGCCGGCCAGGTCCAGGGAAGCTGTCGGGCGCCGGGATCGGGGGCCCGGAGCCCTGGGACGGACGGAATCCGGTGACTGGGGAGCGGAGAGCGTGGCAGGTGAGCCGGGGAACGGGGGTGAGGACCCGGGGAGCGTGACAGTACCCCCCCCCCCACGCCCCCCTCCCCGCAACCGGGACATGAAGGCACGGATAAGAGGAGTGCCCACGTTCTCCCTGGGCTCCCAAGACCTATCCTCAGGACCATACCCTTCCCAGTCCACCAGGAAGAACTGTCGACCTCGTACGGTCTTCATGGCCACGATATCCCTTACCGCATAGATGTCATCATCGGCAATAGGAGGAGGGGCCGGACTGGCAGCAGCGGAGAAGGGACCAAGGACAACCGGCTTGAGCAGAGAGACGTGGAAGGAGTTGGGTATCCTCATCGTGGCCGGGAGCTGTAGCTTGTAGGATACCTCATTGATCTTGCTGAGGACCTTAAACGGCCCGATGTAGCGAGGACCCAGCTTGTAGGAAGGTATCTTCAATCGGATGTACTGGGAAGCAAGCCAGACCAGGTCACCAGGAGAGAAACACGGAGGATCCAGACGTCTCTTGTCAGCGTGTTTCTTCATCCGCTGGGAAGCGCGCCCAAGGGACGCTTTGACAGAGTCCCAAATGGTAGCAAAGTCACGAACTGCAGTATCAGCAGCCGGAACATCCGATGAAGGGGATATAGGCAATGGGACGGCGGGCTGGAGTCCATAAACAACATGGAAGGGAGATTCGGAGGATGACTCACTGACGTGGTGGTTATGGGAGAATTCAGCCCAAGGCAGAAGCGAGGACCAGTCGTCGTGATGGGCGTTGACATAGTGACGTAGGTATGAGGTCACGATTTGATTGACCCTCTCCACTTGGCCGTTAGACTGAGGATGGTAAGAAGAAGAAAAGTCCAGAGTCACTCCCAGATGTTTGCATAGAGCCCTCCAGAAGCGGGAGGTGAACTGAGTTCCTCTGTCGGACACTATGTGGGATGGAAAGCCATGCAAGCGGAAGATGTGATGTATATAGGCTTCCGCGAGTTCCTGAGCAGAGGGCAGTCCGGCCATAGGAACGAAGTGGGCCATTTTGGAGAATCGATCAACCACGACCCATATGACTGTGTGCCCGGAGGATAATGGCAAGTCCGTAATAAAGTCCATTGCTATGTGTTGCCACGGGACTGAGGGTATCGGTAAAGGCAGAAGACGGCCATGGGGCAAGTGTTTGGGCGTCTTGTTCCTGGCACAGGAGGAGCAGGCAGAGACAAAAGCAGCGACGTCCGTGCGAAGGGATGGCCACCAGTAATGGCGTACAATCGCACCCCATGTTCTCTTCTGACCAGCATGCCCGGCTGTTTTTGAGGCATGACCCCAGTGTAACACTTTTTGCCTGTCGGTATCGGAGACATAGGTCTTCCCGGGCGGTATCTGGGCTAGGGTAACAGGGGCCACCGGAATGATGTTGCTAGGACAGATGATGGGTTGGGTAGTCTCTTCCTCCTGCTCCATGGGCATGAAAGACCTGGACAAGGCATCAGCGCGTACATTCTTGTCCGCGGGTCGGAAGTGAAGCTGAAAGTCGAACCTGGCAAAGAATAAGGACCACCTGGCTTGCCGTGGGTTCAGTCGCTGAGCGGACCGCAGGTATTCTAGGTTCTTGTGGTCCGTGTAGATGATCACGGGATACACTGCACCTTCCAGGAGGTAGCGCCATTCCTCCAGTGCCAGTTTGACTGCCAAGAGCTCTCGGTCCCCGATGGTATAGTTGCGTTCAGGCGCTGAGAAGCCCTTGGAGAAGAATCCGCAAGTCACCATCTTCCCGGAGGAGGACTTCTGCATGAGCACTGCTCCGGCTCCTGAGGAGGAGGCATCCACCTCCAAGGTGAACTGGCGGTTCAACTCCGGACGGTGAAGTACAGGCGAGGAAGCAAAAGCCCGCTTCAAAGAGCCAAACGCGGCGTCGGCCGCAGGCGACCAGTCCTTTGGATTTGCCTCTTTCTTAGTCAAAGCGGAAAGTGGAGCAGTCAGAGCAGAGAAGTGAGGGACGAATTGGCGGTAGTAGTTGGCGAATCCCAGGAAGCGTTGGATTGCCTTCAGTCCAGAAGGGGGAGGCCAGTTGAGAATGGCGGAGACCTTCTTGGGATCCATCTGCAGTCCAGTCTCAGAGATGATGTACCCCAGAAAGGGGAGAGAAGACTGCTCAAAGACACACTTCTCATACTTTGCGTACAGACGGTTCTCTCTTAGTCGTCGTAGAACCAGCTGTACGTGCTCTCTGTGGGTTGGGAGGTCCGGAGAGAAGACAAGGATGTCATCTAGATATACTACCACACAGGTGTAGAGGAGGTCTCGGAACACGTCGTTCACCAGTTCTTGGAAGACGGCAGGGGCGTTACACAGGCCGAAGGGCATCACGCAGTACTCATAATGTCCATCACGCGTATTAAACGCGGTCTTCCATTCGTCACCAGAGCGGATGCGCACCAGATTGTAAGCACCCCGAAGATCCAGCTTGGTGAACAGACGAGCTCCTCTAAGCCGGTCAAACAATTCGGGGATGAGCGGCAGAGGGTACTTGTTCTTAACAGTGATCTGATTCAGACCCCGGTAGTCGATGCAGGGACGTAAATCGCCCTCTTTTTTCTTGACAAAGAAGAAACCTGCTCCAGCAGGAGAGGAGGATCTCCGAATGAATCCCCTAGCCAGGCTCTCTGAGATGTAAGTCGACATAGCCCTTGTTTCGGCTGGAGATAAAGGATATATCCGTCCTCGTGGTGGCGTTGTTCCAGGGAGCAGGTCGATGGCACAATCGTAGGGGCGATGTGGCGGCAGTACCTCGGATTCTTTTTTATCAAAGACATCAGCAAAGGACCAATAAGCCGAGGGCAGCCCCGGTAGGTTCTCAGGAACCGGAGGTCGTCGGATGGGTTGTGTGGATTTTAGGCATCTCT
Organism: Anomaloglossus baeobatrachus; assembly: GCF_048569485.1. NCBI lineage: Eukaryota > Metazoa > Chordata > Amphibia > Anura > Aromobatidae > Anomaloglossus > Anomaloglossus baeobatrachus. Next base: position 44,784,226 of record NC_134362.1, read on the forward strand.
CATGACACGAAGCACCCCAGCGGGTGATTTCGCCAGTGCCCCAGCTGACTGATGGTTCGTGAGTCCGTAACCATGGAAGGCCCAGCAGGATCTGATGGGACATGTGCGGTAGGACGTAGAAGGCGATGTTCTCGGTGTGAAGAGCACCGATGCGCAGTTCAACCGGCCTGGTGGTCCAGGAGATGGTGTCAGAAAGGGGTCTCCCATCCACAGAGGCAATCACCAGGGGCTTGTTGAGTGGGATAACAGGCACCTGGTATTTGTCCACGGTGGCTTGCTGGATGAAATTGCCTGCTGCCCCGGAATCAAGATAGGCCTCAGCCGTGAACCGCGTCTCTCCCGTTGTCACTTGCACGGTCCATGTGACCGGATCGGAGAGAGTCCCAGCACCTAGGGTGGCCTCTCCTACCAACCCTAGGCTTTGGAGTTTCCCGGCCTTTCCGGACAGGAACGGAGGAGGTGTGTGCCCTCACCGCAGTAAAAGCAGAGACCCTGGGCAAGCCGCTCTGCTCTACGTTGTGCAGACTGACGCACTCGGTCAATCTGCATGGGCTCGTGGACGGGACTCCCAGCTGTTGATGACTGAGGTACGGAGGGCTTCTGAGGAGGAGATGAATGCCGTAACGGGCGTCTCTCACGAGATAGCTCTTTGGAGCGCTCCTGAAAACGTATGTCCACACGAGTTGCTAGGGCAATCAGGGCATCTAGGGTGGAGGGCACGTCCCGACCCGCCAACTCATCCTTGATGCGACTCGAGAGTCCCTCCCAGAAGGCGGCTGTTAGGGCCTCATTATTCCACCCGAGTTCTGAAGCCAAAGTGCGAAAACGGATGGCGTATTGGCCCACCGTCAGTGTTCCTTGACGTAGGCGGAGGAGTGATGAAGCAGAGGCAGAAGCGCGTCCCGGCTCGTCAAAGGTGCTGCGGAATGCCTGCAGGAACTGTTGAAGATCCTTGGTCATGGGGTCCTCCTTCTCCCACAAGGGGTTCATCCACGCCAGCGCCTCGCCCTCTAGGTGGGACATTATAAAGGCGACCTTGGCTTGGTCGGAGGCGAACAGATGTGGCAGCTGCGTGAAATGAAGGGAACATTGATTTATGAAGCCCCTGCAGGTCTTGGGATCTCCAGCATAACGAGGAGGTGACGCCAAACGGAGTCGGGAAGCATCTGACGAGGTTGCCACTGGTGCGGGGGCCATGGCTTGCCTGGCGGGGGACCTGGGTGCCGCAGGCGTCATTGATGCTTGTAATGTGTACAGGCGGGTGTCCACGGAGGTCATGAATTGCAGCATGCGGGTCTGGACTTCACGCTGGCGTTGGAGTTCCTCTTGCAGAGCCATTAGTGCTGCAGCGGGATCCATGGCCTGATCTTACTGTCACGGCCGGGCGGTCGGGCAGACCCAGGAGGTGGATCCACTGGACCGAACTCTCTGAGATGGTGGTAGGGAGTCCGGCAGCTGAAGCACTGATGGGCAGTAGAACAGTCCGTGCAAGAGAAGGCAGCGGAGGAGTCCCAGGGACCACGGAGTCACAGAAGGTGGTCTTGGTGACGTAGCTCAGGTTCGGAGGCCGAGGTGATATCAGGCGGGGTCCGGAACCTCTGGAGCAAGATGACGGGTCACCGCAGGGATCCGGGATGGTACGGACTGTCAGATGGCAGACGGACAGCGTGCGGGGATCAGGACACGGCAGACTGGATGGCGAGGCAGGTACGGCTCTACAAAGACAGATAGGTGAGTACAGGCACATAAACACCAAGAGACCTGACTCCTAGCTCAGGGAACACGAAGATCAGGCCCCGCCCCCTTGGACAATGACCCCCTATATACCCTGTACCTGTGCAACCTCATTTCCTGTTAATGGACGCTGGCCCTTTAAGAAAGGGTCAGTGACCGCGCGCGCGCCCTAATGCGCATGCGCGCCGCCCGGGTGCCAGAAGCCAGGGAAGGAGGCTGCGAGGAGGACGCAGGGGAGCCGGCCAGGTCCAGGGAAGCTGTCGGGCGCCGGGATCGGGGGCCCGGAGCCCTGGGACGGACGGAATCCGGTGACTGGGGAGCGGAGAGCGTGGCAGGTGAGCCGGGGAACGGGGGTGAGGACCCGGGGAGCGTGACAGATCGTATCACTCCCCACAGGCGAAGCAGGATTACCCCGGGGAGGATGACTGGGTTGATGGTAGTCCCCGTTGGCGCCGCAGCGCTGGGCGACAGTAAAGGAGAGGTAGAGACACGGGCTGTGGTTTCAGGTCTTTTTACTCACAGGTAGTTCATACGTTGCCCCAAAGTACCAATCTCTGCCTTGATGGGCTCCAGGCGATCCCGGATCCGTGAATGGTCAAGTCCGGTGTGTGCGTCAACCTATGAACCCTTTCCTCCAAAGTATCAGAGTCCCGTGGCGTGAAGCACTTGATGGTCCCGGTGTCAGTAAAGTGTCCCATTCTGTATGCTGATAGCACGGTTCCGTTATGGGGCCGGTCCTCAACCCCAGATCCTATATTCTATTTGCTGCAGACTCTTCTAGCCGTTCCCCGTGACCCTTGCAGAGTTGGTAGACAACATGAAGCATGCCTGCCCTAGGAATCTGTATCCCGACAGTGCCGGTCCTGTGCAAGCAGTCGCCTGCTTCTCCCCAGCGATCATGTTGAACGCCCTGTCCCACAGAGCTGCTTGCGGCACGTCCGCTCTGCTCTGTGTCTGAAGCTGTTCTCTCTTGTTGTAGTTGTGTTATGTGTTCTGAGCTGCTGCCCCCAGCTGCTGCCACCGGCTGGTTCACTACTCTCACTAGGTCAACCTGCTCTTCCCACTATGTGCTCCTGACTCCCCCTAGTGGTTGCTTCTCCCTGACCCTGAGTCCCCGGTTCCAGTGCATCGGGGAGCCCCTGGTGCAGTGGCGTCCTGTAAACCTTCCGCTGTAGTGACCCCCTACTGTGATCCGACCCTTGCCCGGTCTCCACTGGGGAGGGCAACCCAGTGTTACTGCATGTTTGTGTAGTGCAAACCAGCATTGACCTTCCCTGAACCTGGGATAAGTACTATACTCTAATAGGGGTGCAGTACCCTGTGGCGCCTGAAGCCGCAGGGGCGCCACAGGTGTATATTTGTAATCCCTGCCCTGTATCTAGTAGCATAGATAAAGGGATCTTTAGAAAAAGTATTTCTAAAGGTCTTTTATGATATGCTAATGAGCACAAGGACTAGTCGCAAGGGCATTACTTCCCTTGGCTAGTCGCATGTTAGCCCGCCCTCGTCATGTTCTCCCCCATCATTGCAATTTATACGCTCATGTGAGTCCACCCTAAAAGGAAGAACCATCTCCCACCCTGGCTACATGATAGACTAAAGTTGAACACCAAGGATATGTTTTAAAACAAAATAAAATGTAGTTTAAAAACAAAAAAATCAAGCAAAAAAATATATATCTATACACATTTATATAATTGCTAGCTGTAGTAGCTGACGTTGTCCAGGATAGCAACTAAAGGATGCTTTACACGCTATGACAACGCTACCGATATATCATCGGGGTCACGTCGTTAGTGATGCACATCCGGCGCCGGTAGCGACATCGCAGCGTGTGACACCAAGGATCGACGATCAACGATCGAAAAATCGCTCAAAAACGGTGATCGTTGACATGTCGCTCCTTTCCTTAATATCGTTGCTGCCACAGGTACGATGTTGTTCGTCGCTCCTGAGGCACCACACATCGCTATGTGTGACACCACAGGAACGACGAACATCTCCTTACCTGTGTCCACTGGCAATGCGGAAGGAAGGAGGTGGGCAGGATGTTATGTCCCGCTCATCTCCGCCCCTCCGCTTCTATTGGCCGGCCGCTTAGTGACGCCGCAGTGACGTCGCTATGACGCCAAACGCAACTCCCCCTTGAGGGAGGGATTGTTCGGCGGTCACAGCGATGTCGCTGACAAGGTATGTGCATGTGACGCTGCCGTAGCGATAATGTTCGCTACGGCAGCGAGCACCAAATGTCGCACGAACAACGGGGGCGGGTGCTATCGCGCTCGACATCGCTAGCGATAGCAGCGTGTAAAGTACCCTTAAGTCTCTCTGTCTCTCTCCCATTCTCCCTTTCTCCCACTCTCCCTCTCAGCACCGAAATCATATTAACTGACACATAAACTGTCTTAAGGGTACTTTACACGCTGCGCTATCGGTACCGATATCGCTAGCGAGCGTACCCACCCCCATCGGTTGTGCGTCACGGGCAAATCGCTGCCTGTGGCGCACAACATCGCTAACACCCGTCACACGGACTCACCTTCAATGCGACGTCGCTCTGGACGGCGAACTGCCTCCTTTCTAAGGGGGCGGGTCGTGCAGCGTCACAGCAACGTCACACGGCAGCCGTCCAGTAGCAGAGGAGGGGCGGAGATGAGCAGCTTGAACATGCCGCCCACCACCTTCCTTCCTCATTGCTGGTGGACGGAGGTAAGGAGATGTTTGTCACTCCTGCGGTGTCACACATAGATGTGTGCTGCCGCAGGAAAGAGGAACAACATCGCTAGTGCCCAAACAACGATATTTGGTGTTTGAATGACCTCTCCAAAACCAACGATTTTTACCACTTTTGCGATCGTTGAAGGTCGCTCGTATGTGTCACACGCTGCGATGCCGCTAACGACGCCGGATGTGCGTCACAAACACCGTGACCCCGACGATAAATCGTTAGCGATCTCGCAGCGTGTAAAGTACCCTTTAGGCTGGAGTGACACTAGTGTATGGCTTCCGATGCAATATGCTAATAACCCCTGGCTCCCGCTGAGCATGAGCTTGCGATCAGATGACAGCTGCGAAGAAGAGGGAGGAACTAATCTCCCCATCTCCATTGTCAGCCTGTGGGTATATTGCACTGCACTCAGATGACATCCGAGTGCAGTCCGATGTTTCACTCGCACCCATAGACTTGTATGGGTGCGAGTGATACGGCTCTCGCTGACAATCGCAGCATGCTGCGATTTTTCTTTCATCCAGAATTTGGACAATTAAACAGCTGACCAACTGCTCTCCCTCATTGTCTAACATTGGTCTGAGTGCCTTTCACTTGTCCGATTCATACGCTCATGTGTACACGTACCCTTATACTAAAACTGTTCTTCATTGCCTATAGCAACCAATCAGAACTCCTATTAATGACCTGTAGCAAAATAGAAGCACAGCTGTGATTGGTTGCTATAGGCCACCTGATAAATATCCAGGCAAACTGTCAAAGCAGCCAGTATTACCTCACACATCCATACCATAAGTAAGCATTTGTTTAGTGAATAACTAAAGCGTGGGGTTAAAATGTACCCTCAAAACATGGTCTATGACATTCCCTGAGTCAAATAAGGTGCCTGTGCAAAATTTTGTGATGGTAATTGCGACGGAGATACACACATACACTCAGAAATATACAGTTAGGTCCAGAAATATTTGGACAGTGACACAATTTTCGCGAGTTGGGCTCTGCATGCCACCACATTGGATTTGAAATGAAACCTCTACAACAGAATTCAAGTGCAGATTGTAACGTTTAATTTGAAGGTTTGAACAAAAATATCTGATAGAAATTGTAGGAATTGTCACATTTCTTTACAAACACTCCACATTTTAGGAGGTCAAAAGTAATTGGACAAATAAACCAAACCCAAACAAAATATTTTTATTTTCAATATTTTGTTGCGAATCCTTTGGAGGCAATCACTGCCTTAAGTCTGGAACCCATGGACATCACCAAACGCTGGGTTTCCTCCTTCTTAATGCTTTGCCAGGCCTTTACAGCCGCAGCCTTCTCAGTTTTCTCAGTTCAAAAGTAATTCAGAAATGGCACTTACAGAAACAGTGGAGGTCAGGATAAGGTCTGGAAAACCAAGCAAAATCTCTGTGAGAGCTGCTTGTAGGATTGCTAGAGAGGCAAATCAGAATCTTCACTTCACTGCAAAAGTCCTTCAGGAAGATTTAGCCGACTCTGGAGTTGTGGTACATTGGTCTACTGTTCAGAGACAACTACAGAAAAATGGCCTTCATGGAAGAGTTATCTGAAGAAAACCTCTCCTGCGTCCTAACCATAAAATTTAGCATCAGAAGTATGCAAAATAACATCTAAACAAGACTGATGTATTTTGGAAACAAGTCGTGTTAACTGATGAGGTTAAAATAGAACTCCTTGGCCACAATGATCAAACCAAATGTTTGGGGAAAAAAGGAGACAGAATGTCATGACAAGAATATCTCGCCAACCATTAAGCAGGGAGGTGGATTAATCATGCTTTGGGTTGTGTTCTATCCAATGGCACTGGGAACATTTCACGGGTAGAGAGAAGAATGGATTCAATTAAAGTTTAACAAATTCTTCAAGCAAACATAACACCATCTGTAAAAAAGCTGAAGTTGAAAAGAGGATGACTTCTACAAATGGATAAGGATCCTAAACACAATTCAAAATCCACATTAGCCTATGTCAAAAGGTACAAGCTGAAGGTTTTACAATGGCCCTCACAGTCCCCTGATCTGAACATCATTGAAAATCTGTGGCTAGACCACAAAAAAGCAGTGCATGCAGGAGGACCCAGGAATCTTACAGAACAATAAGACATTTCCAAGGAAGAAAGCATGAAAATTCCTCAAACAAGAATTGAAAGACTCTTGGCTGGCTACAAAAAACATTTACAAGCTTTGATACTTGCCAAAGGGGGTGCTGCAGGGTACTAACCATGCAGGGTACCCAATATTTTGCATTGGCCAACTTTATTTTTTGTTGTGAATTTAAAAATGTAAAAAATATATATATTTTTTTTTTTGTCTAAAATGCAGAGGATATGTGTTATCCTTAACTGTATGGCTTTTACAGATAATTTCATCTTCAACTTGCTTAATTGTTCAGAATATCAGTAAACTTGACCAGGGGTGCTCAAATTTTTGCATGCCACTGTATGTATGTATACAGTTAGGTCCAGAAATATTTGGACAGTGACACAATTTTCGCGAGTTGGGCTCTGCATGCCACCACATTGGATTTGAAATGAAACCTCTACAACAGAATTCAAGTGCAGATTGTAACGTTTAATTTGAAGGTTTGAACAAAAATATCTGATAGAAATTGTAGGAATTGTACACATTTCTTTACAAACACTCCACATTTTAGGAGGTCAAAAGTAATTGGACAAATAAACCAAACCCAAACAAAATATTTTTATTTTCAATATTTTGTTGCGAATCCTTTGGAGGCAATCACTGCCTTAAGTCTGGAACCCATGGACATCACCAAACGCTGGGTTTCCTCCTTCTTAATGCTTTGCCAGGCCTTTACAGCTGCAGCCTTCAGGTCTTGCTTGTTTGTGGGCCTTTCCGTCTTAAGTCTGGATTTGAGCAAGTGAAATGCATGCTCAATTGGGTTAAGATCTGGTGATTGACTTGGCCATTGCAGAATGTTCCACTTTTTCGCACTCATGAACTCCTGGGTAGCTTTGGCTGTATGCTTGGGGTCATTGTCCATCTGTACTATGAAGCGCCGTCCGATCAACTTTGCGGCATTTGGCTGAATCTGGGCTGAAAGTATATCCCGGTACACTTCAGAATTCATCCGGCTACTCTTGTCTGCTGTTATGTCATCAATAAACACAAGTGACCCAGTGCCATTGAAAGCCATGCATGCCCATGCCATCACGTTGCCTGCACCATGTTTTACAGAGGATGTGGTGTGCCTTGGATCATGTGCCGTTCCCTTTCTTCTCCAAACTTTTTTCTTCCCATCATTCTGGTACAGGTTGATCTTTGTCTCATCTGTCCATAGAATACTTTTCCAGAACTGAGCTGGCTTCATGAGGTGTTTTTCAGCAAATGTAACTCTGGCCTGTCTATTTTTGGAATTGATGAATGGTTTGCATCTAGATGTGAACCCTTTGTATTTACTTTCATGGAGTCTTCTCTTTACTGTTGACTTAGAGACAGATACACCTACTTCACTGAGAGTGTTCTGGACTTCAGTTGATGTTGTGAACGGGTTCTTCTTCACCAAAGAAAGTATGCGGCGATCATCCACCACTGTTGTCATCCGTGGACGCCCAGGCCTTTTTGAGTTCCCAAGCTCACCAGTCAATTCCTTTTTTCTCAGAATGTACCCGACTGTTGATTTTTCTACTCCAAGCATGTCTGCTATCTCTCTGATGGATTTTTTCTTTTTTTTTTCAGCCTCAGGATGTTCTGCTTCACCTCAATTGAGAGTTCCTTAGACCGCATGTTGTCTGGTCACAGCAACAGCTTCCAAATGCAAAACCACATACCTGTAATCAACCCCAGACCTTTTAACTACTTCATTGATTACAGGTTAACGAGGGAGACGCCTTCAGAGTTACTTGCAGCCCTTAGAGTCCCTTGTCCAATTACTTTTGACCTCCTAAAATGTGGAGTGTTTGTAAAGAAATGTGTACAATTCCTACAATTTCTATCAGATATCTTTGTTCAAACCTTCAAATTAAACGTTACAATCTGCACTTGAATTCTGTTGTAGAGGTTTCATTTCAAATCAGTGCCATTTCTGAATTACTTTTGAACTGAGAAAATGCAACTTGAAAACGCTTTGCTATAGTCTTCTAGCTCTCTTCTGCTTTGTGGGCCTTCACCATTTTGATTTTCAGAGTGCTAGGCAGCTGCTTTGAAAAACCCATGGCTGTTGTTTTATTTGCACAAGGTTAGAGGAAGCTGGGTTTTTATAAAGCTGTGAAATTTGCATCACGTGCCCTTTCCTAACTATGATAGTGAACAAGCCACAAACCTAACAGGCTAATTAAGGTCTGAAATGATAGTCAAAGTTATCTGAGCCCACAAATCTCCAAGGGTGTTCAAACTTTTGCATTGGCCCATTTTCATTTTTGTAGTTTTTAAAATGTTAAAGATGAAAATATTTTTTTTGTTCTTACCTAAAATATAAAGGAAATGTGTCATCTTTAACTTTATGCCTTTTAGAGATCATTTCATTTTCAACTTGATTAACTGTTCACAATAACAGTAATTTTGACCAGTGGTGCTCAAACTTCTGCATAGCACTGTATACAAAAGCGTCCAGGCTGGTGTCGTACATCTAATATTTGTGGACTGAATGAAACTATATGGTGGTTTTTTAAATCTGCATCATGTCAATTCTGTCAGTGTTTTTTTTGTAACGTGGCGTGAGCGAGATAATCGTCTGCCGCACCCAAGCACGCTGCATGAAAATGGAGGTCATGGCTGGGTGTGTAGGTGTTGCACTCCGGAGGCAATACGCCTTTGCAAACCGCACATTGCCGAAGGTTTTGGCCGGCCAAGACCAGATGGTGCACAGTTCATTAAGGGTGAGAAAAAAATTCATAAAAAAGACATGACATTTACTTTACATAAACTTCATTCCTTGTCCTCTCTGTCTTGCACCAGGACCCATCTCTCTCTGTCACTCGTTCCTTTGGTCAGTGTGCTTACCCAACTCCATCACTCCATGTCACGGTCACCTTCCCTTTCTGAGTTGTTCCCACTTTTCCTTGGTCACACTATCCTATGTAACGGTCTCTTTCTCTCCAGGACACCCACGTCATGTGGCTCTGCTGATGTTCCCACAGAAACCATTTTTCACCCTCAGCACTGGCTCCTCCCCTATATGCTAATCCAAGAATCCCAGATTTCACCATTGTGTTGTGTCAAAAAAAAAACTGCATCAAAAACCGGATCCCTTTTTTGTGCAGTTTTTGATGCATTTTTTTTGGACACAAATAAAAGAAAATGTGTTTATTAATAAAGTTAGGTTAGGGATAAAGGGTAAAAAAGGAGAGATACAGAAAGAGAGAGAGAGGGAAGGAAGAGGGAGGGAGAGAGGGAAGGAAGAGGGGGGGAGAGGGAAGGAAGAGGGGGGGAGAGAGGGAAGGAAGATGGGGGAGAGAGGGAAGGAAGAGGGGGGGAGAGGGAAGGAAGAGGAGGGAGAGAGGGAAGGAAGATGGGGGAGAGAGGGAAGGAAGATGGGGGAGAGAGGGAAGGAAGAGGGGGAGGGAGGGAAGGAAGAGAGGGGGAGAGGGAGGGAAGGAAGAGAGGGGGGAGAGGGGGAAGGAAGAGGAGAAAGAGAGGGAAAGAAGAGGAGGGAGAGAGGGAAGGAAGAGGAGGGAGTGAGGGAAGGAAGAGGGGGGGAGGGAGGGAAGGAAGAGGGGGGAAAGAGGGAAGGAAGAGGGGGGGAAAGAGGGAAGAAAGAGGGGGGAGAGAGGGAAGAAAGAGGGGGAAGAGGGGGGAAGAGGGGGGAAGAGGGGGGGAGAGAGGGAAGGAAGAGGGGAGAGAGGGAAGGAAGGGGGGAGAGAGGGAAGGAAGGGGGAGAGAGGGACGGGAGAGGGGGAGAGAGGGAAGGAAGGGGGAGGGAAGGAAGGAAGAGGGGGGAGAGAGGGAAGGAAGGGGGAAGAGAGGGAAGGAAAAGGGGGGAAGAGAGGGCAGGGAGAGGGAGAAGAGAGGGGAAAAGAAAAGGGGGGGAGAGAGGGACGGGAGAGGGGAGAGAGAGAAGGGGGAGGGAAGGGAGAAGGTAGGGAAGGGATGGGGGGAGGGAAAGAAGAGGAGGGGGAGAGAGGGAAAGAAGAGGGGGGAGAGAGGGAAGAAAGAGGGGGAGAGAGGGAAGGGAGAGGGGGAGAGGGAAAAGAGAAGGGTAGAGTAAAGGGAGATGGGGGGTGGAAGGGAGAGGGGGAGAGGGGGGTGGAAGGGAGAGGGGGAGAGGGAAGGGAGAGGAGGGGGGAAGAAAGGGAGAGGGGGGATAGGGAAGGGAGAGGGGGGATAGGGAAGAGAGAGGGAGGAGAGAGAGGGGAGTGAGGGAAGGGAGAGAGGGGGAGAGAGAGGGGGAGAGATAGGGGGAGAGGGGGGAAGGGAGAGGAGGGAGAGAGGGGGCGAAAGGGAGAGGATTATGGTCGGCGCTGTGCATGACCTCACCAGCGTCATCCTCGTACCTGGCCATAATGTCGCGCCTGTGCATTTAGCTCACTGTCGCGCGCGAGGGCAGCTATGTTTTTTGCTCTGCCCGGGATATGGCAGAGCGAACTACGCCTGCACGAGCGGACATAATTGCACAGGCGCGAGATTTGAAAAAGCAACGAGGATGATGATGGAGGCATCATCACGTCAATCAAGAAAGGAGGACGGCGATCAGCGGCAGGAGGGGGGACAGGAGCAGAAAATGAGCCCGCCCATCTGAGCCCCACAGGTAATTAGCATACCAAACAGTCATGTTTTATGAAGTTATTTTTGGGGTCTGTAAGGGGAGTCAGGGAACAAGGTGCACCTTCATAGAATGAAGACCAGGAGCTGCAGAAGGTGACACTTTTAGTTTAATAATGAAAAATCTGGTGACAGATTCCCTTTAACTCCTTCTCCACCCAGCAATTTCCTGTTTTCATTTTTTCCTCCCCTTTTTCCATCAGCATAGACATATAAGGGCTTATTTATTGAGAGACTAGTTGTACTTTTGAATGAAACTATTAATTTTAGTGTATAGTGTACTGGAAAACAGAAAAAAATTCAAAGGGAGGTGAAATTGCAAAATAAAAGTGCAATTTCACAATAGTTTTTGGGTTTTTTTATTTATCATGTTCACTATATGGTAAATCTGACCTGGCATTGTGATTCTCCAGGTCAGTACAAATTTGTAGATACCAAACATGTTTTTTTATTTAATCGGTGAAAAAATAAAAAATTTGAAAAGCAATTTGAAAAAACGTAATTATGGCTTTTTGAATTTTTTTTGTTACGCTGTTTATTGATCAGAGTAATTTATTATATATTTTGATATATCGAGCATATATGAACTCGGAGGTACCAAATATGTATTTTTTTTTTATTTAATTTTCAATGGGGTAAAAGGGGGGTGATTTGAACTTTTATGGTTTTTTTTTTACTTTTTCATACTTTTTTTTCACTTTTTTTTTTACTAGTTCCCGTAGGGGACATGATGCTGTGATCATCTGATCACCTGTGATGTACAGAGCAGGGAATCAGCATCAGCATCGCTCTGTACAGCAGAAATCATGATCTCCTATGAATGTCGCTCGCAGGCGGCGTTCACAGGAACTACGTCATGACAGGCATGGGGTTGTCGCGGGCGGAGGGGTGGGAACGCCGCTCGCCTGGGAATCGCTGGCGCTCGGGTCTGGTGCTTCTGCTCCTCGGTGGCTCGAGCACGGGGCTGGACCCGGGGCTCGAGCAGCGCCTCCTCGCCCACGAGTGAAAAGGGGAGGTTTGTGGTGGGTATTTGGGGATGTCGGTCGAGACGCCACCCACGGGTTGTGGTGATGATGGGCACCACCGCTGCTGGTGACAGGGAATCCCGGGAGCGATGGCGGAGAGCAGCTAAGGTGTTGACCCCTCCGTGGGTAGGGGCTGTTGGTCCCGGGGCCCCGGTTGGGGAGTAGGGAGGAGATATAGGTGCAGGTCCCAATGCAGGGAGGCAGCGTGGGCGCAGGTGCAACAGTGCGGTGCAGCGCGGTGCCGGATGGCACTATTGTACTCAGACACAGAAGGACAGAGTCTCTGGTAAACCAAACAGCTGGATGGACGGGGCCCACAGCGAGCTGCGGTGTTCTCACTCTCCCCAGACGGGTTGATGGTGGCTGTCGTTTTCCTGCACCTGTGTAAGTGTGCTTGACTCCTATAGCTTCCCACGGGTAGTCCGCTCCCCGTCGTGTACGTGTCGGAAGAGCACGTTTGCCCGCAGGCGCTGGCCCTTGGCGGTGGCGCTTATCCGGACGGGTTGGACTGTTGCCTTCTGACGGGACTTTGTTGGTAATGAACCCCTTAGGTCCAGACCGCAATCAAAGAATTTGACCTTTTCGGCGGCTCCTAGCCTGGTCAGGGTCTGAGTACCCTGCCTTGGTGCTTGGCTTGAATCTGCTCCCCGGTTCGGTACCGGCGGGCCACCGCCCGACCCCGGTCCTACGGTTCCGCTGACCTACACCAACTCCTGCAGACGGCCACCACCATCAGCCGATCTTGCTGAACGTGCCTGGACTCCAACCCAGACACCAACAGTTTTCACTCCTCTCACTTTCACTGTCCACTACAATCTACTGTCTTTTCCCGTCTCCAGGCCTGTGAACTCCTCGGCTGGTGGAGTCAACCGCATGGCTCCGTCCCACCTGGTGTGGACATCAAGTCTGGAGGGTGGCAACAAGGATTTGATTGACTGATGTCACCTACCCAGGAGAGGGGGTGTGTGTGTGGTGTCAGTGTACTGTGACCCCCTGGGGGTCCAGGGCGTCACAGGGTCATCAGCTGACCCTAGCTATCATAACACAATGGTGCCCTGCGATCTTGTGCAGCCCCTGCAGCGGTCGAACCGCTCGGATCTGGGGTCTGCTGTGGCTCGAGGGTCTCTGGACCCGGGGTCTCACGGCCAGTCGAATGTAAATGGGGGGTATTTACAGGGGATAAGAGTTTGTGACGCCACCCGTGGTTCGCGGTAAGGGGAGTACCGCCGCTGCCGATGGGAGTACCCAGGAGAGATGGAGTGGGAACAGCCAGATGACGTTTCCTTCCACGGGTAGGGGAGGCCCCGGGACTCTGGATGGTGGTGTTGGTGGGGAGCGTGGTGCAAATTGGAAGCAGGGGAGTACCATGTACTCACTCAGACAGTGTTGGTGATGATGCGACCGCAAAGCAGACTCTGACAACAAGGTAAACCAAGTCTCTGAGTGCCGCTGCCCTCTTACGGGAGGTCGTCCGGGAATCCGTCCCTTATAGTACTGCCGGGTGGTCCAGAGCCTGCCTCTGTGCACATATTAGAAGTGTTCTTGTGACCCATTGGCATAAAGCTGTCCGAACCCCACTCTCTACTTTTTTGTAGTGGAGCTGTGCTCTCAAGGGATCATGCGTGGGATTTCTGTGGGCTGCTTGGGTTGGAAAGCCCTATCCCCTTCGTTGCGCTAGTGCCCCTGATCTCTGAGCTTCTTGGGGACAGTCCATAAAGTCACTATCCTCCGCAGGTTAATTGCCGGGTTGCCTGAAGCTACTCTCTGACCTAGGGTTCAGTACCCCGCCATGCTTTCGGTCACGGACCGGTTATTAGACTCAAATGCCTCCCGTCCTCCAAGACCGGGTCCAGGCACCCAGCCTCAATACCCTTCGACTCGGTCTCCGACTCCTCCAGCCCAGACCACTGTCTGCGACCCAATCTGTAATTCCCAGGGAGCCACACACTCCCCAGCTCCTCACTACTCAAGGGCTAACTCTGTTCTGTCCTACTTCCCTCCCACCTCCCTGCCTGACCCCTAGGTGGGCGGCCCTATTCCAGCCCAGCAGCCCACTGGTGTGTCTGACAGGGTGTGGTGTGAGGTGTGGTTGGGATTTGGATGTGGATGAAGGCAGTACCATAGGTTGGGAACCCAGAACCATGGGGGGTTGAGTCCTGCACTAAGAGATAAAGAGTGTGCAGTACCCTGTGACGCCCTGACTAATCCAGTGGCGTCACAATCACATCACTGGGCCGCCGATGGTGGCGGGGAATGATGCATTGACATCAGGTCAATTTCTCAATCTGAAGCATAAAGCTATATTCATTTGGAGATGTTTTAGGAGCAGCAGATTTTTTAAGTGGATCCACTCTAAAACCTACCAAACCGCTTGGAAAACTCTTCCTACTTTATTGGAAATCCACTTTGCTGTTTATATCAACTTTTTGGATCATTTTCTTTCATGAAGGGTTTTTTTTTTTTTTTATTTTTAAAGTCTATTGAAAAAAAAACCCCTGGATCTTGTTGGAATCTACTGCAAACTGTGTAAGTGAGAAAATTAAATAAATAAAAAAAAAAAAATATATATATATATATATATATATAACAAAGAAACTAGAAACTGTCTACAAAAAAAATCTCCCCAAACTATTCAGGGAAAAAAATATTTCTCCAAAAACTCTTCCCTAAAAGAGGTTGGCTTCTGATTGGTTTGGGCTATTTTTATATTGCAGCGTTTTTTCTATTGTTTTTTTTTTTTTTGTGCAGCTAAAATCCTCTCTCTTGTCAGTAAAAATGTTCAAAACGCCCATTTTTTACCGTTTTTGCTTCATTTTTTACTTCTTGTTTTTCATTTTGTAGCAATTTTTATTGGGTGTGGATTACATGTGCTTTGTCTACAGTACGTTGAGTAAAGCTAGTTTTATTCCTCAAAAATGTTTTAAAAATGCCTAGAAAAAATGTTGTTGTAGCATATTTTCACTATTTTATTGCTTTCTATTGATAATAAAAATTCAGCAAAAAGCTGAAAGAATGGGAATGCTGCAGATTTAAAAAATCCTGCTGGAGAAAAAAAATGTGTGCATGAGATTTCTGAAATCTTATAGCTTTTGCTAATTGTGTGAACAATCTGATGTATGCGTATGTGTGATCTGATGTGTATGAGTGATTGTTTGTGTGTACGATCTTATGTATGTGTGTCGGCCAGAAGCAGGGGAGGACTGCACAAGATCATACCCGCTAGGAGCACCCGCCGAAGATCGCAAGAGGACCTGGGAGCAACGCAGACGTCCGTGGTCTGGTAAGTATGATTCTCCTGGGAAGGGGAGTCTGCTTTTTGGGAGGATAAGCAACTTGTGTACCGAGTATGATGCAAGTCAATGGGGACTCGAGCATTTTTTTGGAAAGATCTTCCAGAAAAATGCTCAAGTTTCCATTGTATTCAATTATACTCAGTACTTGAGTCAAGCTCGTCCGAGTGGCAAACTGCTCATTACGAGTACCGAGCACCTGAGCATGGTAGTGCCCGCTCATCACTAACTATGATTACTGAGCACCCGAGCATCGTAGTGCTCGCTCATCACTAGTTACGAGTACCGAGCACCCGAGCATGGTAGTGCCCACTCATCGCTAGCTATGATTACTGAGCACTTGAGCATCGTAGTGCTCGCTCATCACTAGTTACGAGTACCGAGCACCCGAGCATGGTAGTGCCCACTCATCACTAGCTATGATTACTGAGCACTTGAGCATCGTAGTGCTCGCTCATCACTAGTTACGAGTACCGAGCACCCGAGCATGGTAGTGCCCACTCATCACTAGCTATGATTACTGAGCACTTGAGCATCGTAGTGCTCGCTCATCACTAGTTACGAGTACCGAGCACCCGCGCATGGTAGTGCCCACTCAACGCTAGTTTTGAGTACCGAGCACCCGAGCATGGTAGTGCTTGCTCATCACTAGTTACCAGTACCGAGCACCCGAGCATGGTAGTGCCCACTCATCACTAGTTTTGAGTACTGAGCACCCGAACATGCACTACTGTTCTTCAAAACTCTTGTTCCAGACCTTAGATTTGCCTTAAAGCACCCCTCCCATACACATTTGATTAATGTCGGTCAAGCTCATTGATACCAATGGGTTCAGCCGACACTCCAAAGTGTGTGCGGTGCTGGTGAAGTGATTATTGAGGAAGATGTTGATCGGACATGTCCGATTTTGGTCTGCCAATCACTTTTTTGTCACCAGAAATAAACCGCCGGCACAGATGTCTGTCAACGACTTTGTCACGAAGGTCACAAGATGAACACGCGCTCAGGTGTAAGAAGGAGATGGCAAAAACAGTTGTGAATGGTCAACCGAAGCATCAATCAGCCGACAACCATCTAATGTGGTTGGGGGAAGGAGAGGAGGTTTTAAGGTGAATTTTATAATATTATATCAGATCATGATTGAGTGTGGTAACCATGGATGGAGATATGGTGTTCGGAGGAGGTGCTCTGTATGACTTCTTTTGGAGGATAGGGAGTCAATCCCTTTCACTTCATGGTGGTCAGGTGAAGTTTCAGTTAAATAAGGATTCACACACTATAGCTCTCTTGAAATTGAGACAGGAAGAGGTTCTGGAATGGATATACCACCCTCACCCTACATCTGTAGGCATGGAGAACTACTTCATCCTATTAGCATTTTGATGAGACAGACCAGTGATTGAAAAAGAGATGGGAAGGAGGTATGTGTGAATGAAAGGAGTCCCCCTGACCACTGACTTCCTTTGTTTTGAAGTGATTTAGCTCCACAGGTAGCCGGTGTAGAGGTCATACTAGGATTGAGGGAAAAGGGTGGAGATTTTCTAGAAGGACAGGCCTATTTAAATGACCAGTTGGGTACATATTTAAATATCTCAGAGGATTGTTTCACCAGGACAAACACTTGGATTCCACACTAGGAGACACACTTGTGGATTGGGGAAGAGTCAAAGTTTTCTAGGGAGGCAGGGCAGGCCGAAATCAGACCATGCTCAACAGAGTCAAACTGGAGATGACGGACCAGATGGATTGGAATCCTATGTACTCTGAGAATGAGGTAAAGCACCTTCAGAAAGAAACTCCCAAAATGGACATCTTCGGTTAAGACGCTCTCACAATGAGTTATTTGAGGCTACAAATTTTCATTACGCAATAAGTAAAGCGGAGTGGGTGAGGTAGTGGTGGTGGTGGTGGGTTTGGATTTTTTTATTTTTTATTTTTTTCTCCTTTTCTCTTTGCTGTGTAAACTGACTTCTTGTGGGGAGTTTTTATATTTGTGCATTTTATTTATTTTTTTTTACATGTCAATATCTTGTGAGCACGCTGAATTTTATATTTCTACTTGACCTCATAGACTTGTATTAGGCTGAGACCGCACTTTGCGTTTCCACCTGCGTTTTAGGTGCTTTTTAGGTCCGTTTTGAGAAGCACCTTTTTTATGCCAAAAGGCATGCGTTTTGATTTCACAGCAAAGTCTATGGAAAATGGGGATTTCTAGATCGCACTTAGCGTTTCTAAACGCTGCGTTTAATTTGCATATTTTGTGGCAAAAACCACGCGTTCAAAGAAGGAGCATGTCAGTTTGTTTTTGCCATTTTGGGTGCATTTTGGTAACATTGAAGTCACCGAGAAATGGCAAAAACCAAGATTCCTTCAAACTCCTGCGTTTTACCTGCTTTTTCAGTGCAAAAAACATGCGTTTTGGACATCAACATAATGATTTGATATGTCCCTTTACACACATAATCCGACAATTAAATTTAAGAAATATGCATTTATTGCTATTTTAGCGATAAAATGTATATTACCGCTATAATTTAATGAAATATATCTATATTAATGGGAAAAATAATGAAAATAGCTATGATTTTTTTTTTTTTTTTTTTTCATTATGTTTGTCTGTTTAAACTTTATTTAGCAGTGTCTTGATGTTGAAAACACATCTGTCAAAACGCAGGTGAAAAAGCATGCAAAAAGCGCTGAAAACGCATCAAAAAAGCGGTAAATACGCATGCGTTTTCAGCGCTAAAATTCTGAAAAAGGCAACTTTGGTCAAATCAATTAAGCCAAAAACGTGCGTTTAGAAATGCAAGTAGGTGAACGCAAAGTGCGGTCTCAGCCTTAGATCCAAGTAAGAAATCAGACGCGTTTCGATAACTATCGATTTAGGGTTCGTGCACACGATCAGTGTTAGCAGCATTTTGGATCCAGAGTATTTTTGCTGCGTTCTGCAGTGGATTGGATTAATAGACCTATCCTGGCCATTGTGCGTCATTTTAACGCTGTCAACTGATCTGCAGAGCAGGTTCCCTATCTACAGCATGTCAATTTATCGTGCGGAGATGCTTGACTCTCCTGTGCTGGAGGATGCAGCGAAAATACGCTGCGTCCAGAATGCCTACTAATCCTGATCGTGTACATGTACCCTAAGGGCTCATGCGCACGTAATTGCTGATTATTCTGCAGAGACTTGACCGCACATGTGCGCTTCAAATCACTGCATAATGGATGCAGTATTTTTGTATAAAAAAGCTGATTTCATGTGCTATGGCTGCTGCCCCCACCATAGACAGAGTGGGAGCTGCATCCAAAGCGCACAAATTTTATGAACGCACGGATTTGGGTCAAAATTTTAGCACCCAAATCGCTGCGTTCATAAAGGCACGTATGCATGTCTCATGCACAATCTTCATAGATTGTGCAGGGGACGCATGCATTTACGCTGCAGTGCTAGACGCAGCGAAAATGCATGCAATTAGGCAACGTGCACATTAGCCCTTAAAGAAGTTTTTTTTTTTTTTTTTTTTTTTTTTTTTTTTTTACGACATGCATACTAATATAATTATATTGCAAGCTTGACGGAAGTGCTAGTGACAACTTAATTTAGCAAACAAATCTGCAATGTCAAAAGCGCATGATCTCTCATCGTAATAGGGCAAAAAACTTGCGGAAATGGTGCACAGGCTACGCTCCCACCATCAATATTTTATTGATGCAGCAGAATTTCTGGGGTGTGTTTTTTTTTGTTTTTTTTTTTTTGTTTTTTTTTTTTTTATCTCTTGGCCACTGTAAATTTTTATTATATATATATATATATATATATATATATATATATATATATATATATATATATATATATATATATATATATATATTTTTTACAGTGGCCAAGAGATCTATTAATCCCATCTACTTTGCTTGTTCTGTAAAGCACTGCATTATTGGCACAGCGAAAATACACAGCATAAAAAAACCCACAATAAAAACTCATTGTAAGCACAGACCCTTAGGCTATGTTCACACAGGGCTTTTTTTGGTAAGTTTTTGCTGCATTTTTTTAGCTGCAGATTTGCCTTGGTTTTATGCAAATCCATGCTAATAAACAGCTGCTTTTTACAGTCCCAGCAAAGTCTGAGATTTCGGAAATCTGATGCACGCACACACAAACGCATCAGTTGTTTTTTTTTTTTTCCTGACTGTTTTGACAAATACCTGCTTTTTTTTTTTTTTTTTTGGTCAGGTTTTTAAAGAATGAGCATGTCAATTCTTTACTGCATATTTGCTTTTTTTTTTTTTTTTTTTTCAACCCATTTTGCAGCAAATCTGCAGCAAAAATGCACCATAAATGCAGATGACTCAAAGGAGGTTTCCTGCCACAAGATCAGGTTTTGGTCAGTAAAAAAAAAAAAAAAAAACTTACCAAAAAAGCCCAGTGTGAACATAGCCTAATACTTTTTCCTCTGTTCCCCTCCTGGTTTTGGTTACAAATACTGAACATGTGGCCTTGCAGATACTGAGGTAAAAAACCTTACCAAATGCTTAGCGTGTGCACGAGGCATTAATGCTGAGGTAAAAAACCTTACCAAATGCTTAGCGTGTGCACGAGGCATTAATGCTGAGGTAAAAAACCATACCAAATGCTTAGCGTGTGCATGAGGTTTTACTGATACTGAGGTAAAACATCAAATACTCAACGTGTGCATGTGGTATGATCTTCGCAGTTGCAGTCAGTTTTCTGTGGTAGTATGTGCGCACGTTGCTTTTTACCTGCTTTTTTGCTGCTTTTTCTTCTGCGCTGTTTAATGCCAAAATGGATGTGTTCTTCTATTCAAGCAAAGTCTATGGGAATTTGGGTTTCTTGTTCACACTATGTTGTTCAAAATGCTGCCTTTTTGAGGCAGAACTTTGGTCAAAAACTCAGCTTTTCAAAGAAGCAACATGTCAATTGTTTTTGCCATTTGGGTTTTGCACTGCAAAGCTGAGTTTTTGACCAAAGTTCTGCCTCAAAAAGGCAGCATTTTGAACAACATAGTGTGAACAAGAAACCCAAATTCCCATAGACTTTGCTTGAATAGAAGAACACATCCATTTTGGCATTAAACAGCGCAGAAGAAAAAGCAGCAAAAAAGCAGGTAAAAAGCAACGTGCGCACATACCCTAATGGTCTGCTTTATGTGTCTTTGAAGAGCAGGATTATTAAAAAGGGTTACAGGTTATGTGCACACATTGAGTATTTAATGGCCGCATTTGCCACTGCCACCATTGTTACACAGGACTTTTCCGGGCATCAAACCAAGGTTTTTGCCCCCCATGTTTTTGGTGCACTTTTTGCAGAATATCAAAATTAATTTCTGAATTTAAATGTAATTACCTTGCCTGTACTCTACATTGAGAACTGGGGTTCCCCTTTTAATATGCCATACTATTACCCCATCAGCACCTACCTTCAGTGGTTGAGCCAGGTTTATCATTAATGTTCAAAATCTAAATGTCTTGGGTATTGGAGTGTGTTCACACTACTGTTTTTTGTTTGTTTGTTTTTTTTCTGCAACTTTGCTTGCATAAAAGGCTTAAGAAACCAAAACCTCATGTGAGCATATGCATTTTGTTTTTACAATGACTTGCTGTACACATGTTCAAACATTGTGTGTGTGTGTGTGTGTGTGTGTGTGTGTGTGTGTGTGTGTGTGTGTGTGTGTGTGTGTGTGTGTACCATTTCGGAAGATGGCCCCTTTGCAAGAGCAATATTGCAGTCCAATATCTCCTCATAATACACAATTCCACCAGACTTGGAGTTGGATGATGGCCCCTGGGTTGCCCTAATGGTATACCCGCCCCTGCAGCAAACGAACACCAATACTGATGGTCATTTAACAGCGTAGATTGAAAAATAAGGAGCGCTGATAGTGTAACAAACTTTGTTGATGCACTGGTCCTGAAGAAGAGGTGTATCCTCGAAACGCGTAGACCGATGGAATAAAAGAATACGTTTATAACATCAACATGCTACATCTTCATTTTGGCTGATGCGCGGCATTAACCCCCTCTTCACTCTGATTTGTATGAACAGCGTAGATTGGTTTGACTCAGTGGGTCATTAGTGTTATTATGGAATTTAAAATGCAGCAAGAGACTGTGTCTAAGCTGCCTGTGGGCTAAATTCTAATTTATATAAATGGATGTAGTTTGCCCCATTTGCAGTTGAGACGTCTTTTGCAGGGTTGAGCCCCCCCCCCCCCCCTCAATCAGCTTCATACCAGCTAGATGGTAATCGTTTAATGTCCACAATTAACTTGCTCGTACTATGCACATACAATATCATTGCCCTCGACAGCACATGTCAATGTGCTGCTCAGAACAACTTATAAGAAGGAATTAACGGCAAGGCCACAGATAAGTAAGGAATTTTAAACATTCCGGGGGTGGCATCCTGATGCCGGTAAATGTGGTTGTCTACTTTTTGTTAAAGTTGGCTCAACGGTGTGTGGTTTTTTTTTGTTTTTTTTTTTTTCTTTGTTTTTTTTTTTTTCTTTCAAGGTTTGCCAGCCAATCTAGATGTCCTGATGGTCGCGAACAAGCCTCTTAGGAACCCTTGTTCCATCTAATAGTGGTCCATCTAAGTTCACCGCTCTGCGATGTCTTGACTGGATCTTATGGCAAATTGACTCTATTACTATAATATATTTAGGCAACTGTTGTAAATCCAAGTTCTTAATTTTCCATGGAAGTTGACCATGAATATTCCTGTTAGGACATGTATTAGTTTTATTCCTCAGTCTTGATGGTTTTTTTTACTCCTGAGAAGATGGTGGCAATGTTATTCGATGCCTACGAATCCCAAGCTGTGATATTTCTAATTTCCTTACTGGTCTGGATAACCATTAGCTGTAGGAAATGGTTGGGACATGGAATACACAAGACTTTGCCATCCATGTCTAGGTTTTTGAGGGTAAAGGACAGTAATTTAGCACGTAATTAAAGCTCCATTGTTATTCCAATACTTTGTCTTAGAAACTGCAAGTTCATTTGATATGCCATTGCCAGAGAGAAGGAAATAGGGGGGAACTGAAGGGTCTAATCCTTTTATGTATATTAGGTAGCTGGCAGGAAAGATGAAGCCCACCTTACCAGGGAATTTGTGACTTTGTAGACACCTCAACCAAGCCATTATATATTAGGGTCGTTGATCTTGTATTGTATGATACATTATATGAATCAAACCGGTTTAGACCACTGTTTCCCACTTATCAATCCTTGTTTTTCTAATTAGAAGACCACGTAAGATTATATTATTGAAGCAGAACTTTTTCACTTTATATGCTATTGCTTTTTCATTTAAGGTATACTCCGGATTACACAACATGACTACTGGCCTCCAATCTACATCCTTTATGTCAAGTGATGCCTCCACAGTAACGCCAAACATGACTTACATGAACAATACCATGGCGGCACCCGTCAACAGCATCCAAAGCAACCTTACCCCTCTTGGTTCATTGCCACATAATATGGGAGGTGCAATGGCATCTCCACCATCAACGTCTTCCTCTGCTTATCCACTTGGATACTGCCAAGGAGAGGCAGATTTTCCGAGAGATCCTCGAACCTATCGAAGGAATTACACTCATGCCAAACCCCCGTACTCTTATATATCGCTCATCACAATGGCCATTCAGCAGTCCCCAAACAAGATGATGACGCTGAATGAGATTTACCAATGGATCATCGACCTCTTCCCCTATTACAGGCAGAACCAACAGCGTTGGCAGAACTCAATCCGTCACTCGTTGTCATTCAATGACTGCTTCGTTAAGGTTCCACGTTCTCCGGAGAAACCTGGAAAAGGTTCTTACTGGACCCTCCACCCAGAATCTGGAAATATGTTTGAAAATGGATGCTACTTGAGACGGCAGAAGAGGTTCAAATGTGACAGGTCCAGAGCTGGGTCTTCCGACCAAGATAAAAATGCTAGCAGGGCTGCGGATGAAGGTGCCCAAGGGTTGAACGAGCCTTCTACTTCTTACGATGAGAATTCTTCATCTGAGTCTCCAAAAACTGCCTCAAACAGTGGTGATAGAGAGTCATTGCTGGCAAACCTTCCACAAGCCAGTGGAGCTTCTCCAGCATGTCTAAGCTCTGACTCTGAGCAAGGTGGGTCAAGTTCACAGCTCCTATATCCTCTAAGTTTGCCTAATGACGGTTACCTCGGAATGGTAGACGATCCTCATCTAAAACATGACCCTTTTCCTGGTAGACATCCATTTTCTATAACCCAGCTGATGTCTTCTGAACAGGCTCAGACCTACTCCGGTAAAATGGATGTTTGTACGACTCCTAATAACCTCGTCCATTATCCCAATTATACCACTGACTATCATAATGTTGCTACAAAAAATGGAATGGACATGCCAACAGCCTCCAATGACAGCTATTATCCAAACATGTATTCCAGGCCAATGCTCAGCTCTCTGTGATGTCAGCTGCAGTTATACTGGCTTTTTCTAAGGGAGGGGGGTTATAAACTACTTTAAAGGGAATGTACTGTGATTTTAATATTAAATATATATAAACAACTATTACACAAAATAAAATGTGCTGGGTTTTTTAACTTGTTAATGTTCAGGAGATGTTGGGATGCAATGAGCAGAGATGACTAGCGAAGAGCTGAGACCTGTACTACTGTTAGGCTACCATGCTGTTCTCACTGCCATGGACCTATTCTGATAGGTGAGACCAGGACTGTACTGTATACAGTGGGCAATTCTTCCAGTGGTGAGACGTGGGATTAGTAGTACAACACCAGGCTGTCACCACAGTATTCAGATTACGGCAGTGTAACAATGGCACTGCTGTCCTCTGAGCACTGACACCGCTCTGCTATGTCAGTGTAATGCCTCATTCAGATTTCCCTGCGTTAGACATCTAAAGGGGGCTTTACACTGACATAGCAGAGCTGCATATCTAATCCCAGTATGTGATACAACCCGCAGGGACTTTTATCTAATCCTAGCATGTCATATACTCTTTGATACTTTTTAGTATCGCTTTGCAGTCACCAACAAAGGGGGGGGGGGAGGAACCTCACGCACGTGAGTAATTCCACTTAATTTTACTGTAGTCCTAATGAAAGCTAGCGGTATGCTAGGATTTCATGGCAAATTTCAGCAGCTGCTGCCACTAATGTTTGATGTTTTCATAAAAAAACAAAGAAAAAAAACAAACCCACAAACACTTTTAAAATGAGCTTTAGTATTTTATATAATTTTTATAGTTAATATTTAAATAATTTTAAAAAATTTTGGGCACATTTCCCTCCTAGTCTGAGCATACTGTATTGATGTCTTATCTGCTGGATGGGCATCGATGGCAGATGGGTCTTGACACCTGGCACCATTATCGATCAGCTAGTTTTAGTGCCGGTTGGATGTAACGCTTTAAACAGAGCTGGTGAGCGTAGCGCCATTCAAAGTGTAGTGCCCGCTGCCGACTACTGCTGCACAGCTTGTATGCAATAGAAAAGGAACTGTGCATCAGTAGTCGGCAGCGGATGCTATAATTTTTAATGGAGCCGCACTTAGGAGCTCTATGGAAAGTGTTTTACATCTGGCGGGAGTAAAAGAAACCAGCAGATCAGTGGGAGGGTTGGTTGTTGGATCCTCACCCCCACTAGATGGGTCCTTGATACAATGTGCCTATTTAACCCTTTAATTTGCCATAGATTTCTGCAAGACCTGTTTACATAATTTCTACTCTTACAATCTCATGAGACTATGGGAATAACATTATAGCATTTTTTTATTTTTTTTTTTTCCCTTTACTATGCTGATAATGCTGTTTGCTATGTTTAACGGTTTAAGCATTTGCTCCAGAGACCAGACAATGTTGACACAGACATTTGAGTCAGCGGTTTTATAAAAAGAAAAAGCAAAAAAAAACCCAAAACTTTCTACATACCTGATAGCGATCTGTGAAATCACCATTTCTAACCATGAGATGCAACATTTTTATATATGGAAACTTTGACAAATTCTCTCCTTGGCTTCAGAAATAGAATGGAAGGTTTTTCCCAAATATTAACAATCATTAAAAAAAAAAAAATTATTTTATCCCTAAAAAAATATGAACTGTCCATATAACAATGACGTTTCACTGAAGGTTTATGCTGGATTCTAGATTTCCTTGATCTTTTATAATGACATTTATTTTTATTTGATCTTTTTTATGTCTATAAAATGTTTTGGAATTTTGTTTATTTTAATATTTAATTTTTTGGGAAACACTTGTTTTTATATTGAACTCTGCTGTCATTTAACTTGTATCCTGTTCTCCCTATTAATGTTTGTTCTGTTTTTGACTATTTAATTTGCATTATTAAAACTGCTGTGAATGTTCTGTAAATAGTCATTTATTAGAAGATGTCTTAAGAGTTAAGACATCTTTAGCAGGTAAAAAAAAAACTGCATCTATTTCTTCAAATTTTTTATTTTTTATTTTTTTTTTTTTTTCATTTTTTCTTATTGCTTTATAGACTTTTTAATGGATAGAGTTCTGACACAAGTGCAGCCTTATTTTGAGTGATTTCAGAGAATCCCTAATCTTCTGATAGGTTTGGGTCACTGAGACCTACTTATCGGGTCATAGTTACAATTCCAGAGTGGCAAAATGAGCAGCCACAAATAAAGTCCCCCATAAACAGATTAAAACCCGCCAATGTTGGTAGGCAGAACCGACCGACCGTCCTGTGTGTGGGCGAGATAAGGATTCAACATTTCCAAAATTTATTTATATATGTATATATATTTTATTTTTGGCCGCTAAAGGTTTTGATCTTTAAAGAGAACCTGTCAGGTGCAATATGCACCCTGAACCACGAGCAGTTCTGGGTGCATATTGCTAATCCCTGCCTAACCGTCCCTGTATCTAGTAGCATAGATAAAGAGATCTTTAGAAAAAGTATTTGTAAATATCCTTTATGATATGCTAATAAGACCAAGGACTAGTGCCAAGGGTGTTACTTCCTGCACTCATTCCGCTCTCTTAGCAGACCCACAGGGGTATGCTAAAATGCCATTCATTGCCCAGCATCAGCATACCTGTCACTGCTTCAGAACGCCGGGTTTAGGGTCCCTGCACGTGATCAGAAGTCTTGGTGTGGCGCCCTGGACAAGCCAGGTCATCACAGGAACAACACCAACACACCCCACACCCCGGTTAGGCACACCGAAGCCAAACACAAAATCCTTGTTGCCTCCCTCCAGGGGCTGATGTCCACACCAGGGGGTGGGCCAGGCGGTTGGTCCCGCCCACCGAGGAGTTCACAGTCCTGGAGGCGGGAAAAGGAGTCAGTCTAGTTTTGGAGGTTGAGAAGTGAGGTGGTAGTAGAGGAGACTGACCGTGTCCGGGTGTGTGGCCCGGGCACAAAAACAGCAAGGTTGGCAGACGGTGGTGACTGTCTGCAGGAAAGGCTAATCAGAGTGAGCCGTAAGGACCGTGGACGGGCGGTGGCCCGGCGGTACCGGACCGGTGAACAAAGAGAAGCCAGCACCATCCGGCAGGGCTTACGGACCCCGACAAGGCTAGTAGTCGCCGTTGAAATTGTCAAATCCGTTAGCGAAGGGAACCTCCGGGGATTCCCAGCATCCAAGTCCCGATAGAAGGCGACAGCTCAAACCGTGAAGGGAAGCACAGTCACCGCCAAGGCTACAGTTCCCAGGGCCAGAGCCTGCGGGCAAAAGGGGCTCCTTCAGCACCCATCCAAGCTGGGAAGCGGGTTACCGGTGGGAACCCATTGGAACCGCACACACTACACACTACACAGGTGCAGGGAAAGGCAGTCACCATCAACCTGCTGGGAGGAAAAACACCGCAGCCGTCTGTGGGACCCGTACATCCAGCCGTTTGTTTCACCGGAGACTGTGTATGCGTTACTGGCTGAGTGAGTACCACCATGCCGTGCGGCACAGCGCTGCCCCCGCGACCCTGCACCTCACCAGGCCCCATAACCCGCCTGCCAATCATCCCTACCCCATCACCGGGCCCCGGGACAACCAACCCCCCTACCCATGGAGGGGAGAACCAACATCTGAGCTGCTCCCTGTCACCGCTCCCGGGATCCCCGTCCAGAGCAGCGGTGGTGTCACCAACTTCACCACAACTGTGGGTGGTGTCACGGACAATATCCCCAAACCACAAACATTCCCCCTTTCACTCACGGGCGAGGAACGCCGCTCGAGTCCCCGGGATCCGGCCTAAAGCTCGAGCCACCACCGAGCAGCAGCAGCCGGACCCGAGCAGTGGGAGAGCGCAGCGTCCCGTCCTCCGCCCGCGACACTGGCACTTCCAGTCATGCGCACTATGAAGCCAGGTGTATGTGCCCCGGCTTCAGAGAGGTCTAGTGCGCAATACCATAAGGGTGGGGCATTCTGATCATGCGCTTGACCCTCAAAGGGGCTTTACACGCAACAACATCGCTAACAAGATGTCGTTGGGGTCATGGAATTCGTGACGCACATCCAGCCTCGTTAGCGACGTCGTTGCGTGTGAAACATACGAACGACCGCTAACTATCAAAATTACTCACCTGATCGTTGACACGTCGTTCTAATCCCAAATATCGTTGCTGTTGCTGGCCGCAGGTTGTTCATCGTTCCTGAGGCAGCACATATCGCTACGTGTGACACCGCAGGAACAAGGCACACCATACCTGCATCCTCCGACAACGAGGTGGGTGTGTCTTTCTTTCGGCTGCTCTCCGCTTCTATTGGACAGCTGCCATGTGACACCGCACGAACTGGCCCCTTAGAAAGGAAGCGGTTCGCCGGCCATAGCGACGTTGCTACGCAGGTAAGTATGTGTGGTGGGTGTTAGTGATGTTGTGTGCCACGGGCAGCGATTTGCCCGTGACGCACAAACGACGGGGGTGGGTGCGATTGGCAGTGATTTTGCTGCATGTAAAGTGGCCTTAAGTCTGACGTTCTGAAGCAGTGACAACGGATACAGGTACGCACGTCACCGCTGATTACCATGGGCATTGAATAGCATGTTAGTACGCCCTTCTGGGCATGCAATGAGAGCGAAATGAGCGCAGGAACGAACGCCCTTGCAGCTAGTCCCTGCGTTCATTAGCATATGATAAAGGATCTCTTTATCTATGTTACTAGATACGGGGACAGTTAGGGTCCCATCACACATAGCGACATTCCAGAAATCCCACCAGTGATCTGACCTGGCAGGGATCGCTGGAGTGTTGCTACATGGTCGCTGGTGAGCTGTCAATCATGCAGATCTCCACAGCGATCAGAGACCAGCCACCAGCGACCCCTGTAACAATGCTGTGCTTGGTAGCCAGGGTACACATCGGGTAACTATGCAAAGCGCTTTGCATAGTTACCTGATGTGTACCCTGGCTATGTGTGCAGGGAGACTGAGTCTGGCAGCCTGTAAGTGGTGGTACGCTGCTTGGTAACCATGGTACACATCGGGTAACTATGCAAAGCACTTTAGTTACCCGATGTGTACCATGGTTACCAGCGTACCACCGCTTACAGGCTCCCAGACGCCGGCTCCCTGCACATTCAAATTGTTGGTCTCTCGCCGTCAAACACACCAATGCGTGCTGCACAGCGGGAGCCTAACAAGCAAAAAATCGTCCTGATCGTTTTGTAACGATCAGCGACCTCGCAGCAGGGGCCCGCTCCGTGATGCCTGTCACACACAGCAATATCGCTTGCACGTCACAAAACCTCTGACTCCGCACCGATCTCGCTGTGTGTGATAGGGGCTTTAGTCCGGGATTAGCAATATGTACCCAGAACCGCTCGTGGTTCTGGGTGCATATTGCACCTGACAGGTTTCCTTTTAAGACATGATCAGTTGGCTGGCAGCAGCTCTTCATTCAGAACACAGGAGCACTCCAACAAATGAACTTCCTACTTTTATGGGGGAGGTAGGCCAGATATTGTATTGTCATCTGTATGCACGTGTGTTCTCTAACCCACTGAATTTCAAGTTAAGTGTACCTGGAATGAAGACCTTATCATGTCACCCCATGATATCAAAAGGGCAGAGCAGTGTGATGCGTCGTAGTGAAGACCTCTTAATGGTGTAGCCATTTCTCCAGTGTTCCGGGGCTGTTCTTCAACACCACACAAGGCTGCCTGTTGCTGGTGCTAATGTGAGCAACATGGGTGGGCTAATGATGCTACCGTAGTCTGCAGTCTCCTGACTTGACTGACATTGGGGAAATCATTACCTGGCATTACACAGGAGCTGTCCACAGAGGATCTTGATGATTTGTTGCCCAAGTGCATTCAACATGGCAGGACATTAGTTCAACATGACGGTGATACAATTGGATCCCGTGCTAGTGTCGCGGGCGGGGAAGGACGCCGCTGCCCTGCGCTCGCTAACGCTCGGGTCCGGCGCTGCTGCTGCTGCACGGTGGCTCGAGCGGTGTGCCGGATCCGGAGACTCGAGCGGCGCTCCTCGCCGGTGAGGGAAAGGGGGTAGTTTTGGTTTGGGGATTTGGTCCGTGACGCCACCCACGGGTTGTGGTGAAGTTGGGCACCACCGCTGCTGGTGACTGGGATCCCGGGAGCGATGGCAGAGAGCAGCTGGGATGTTGTTTCCCCCCTCCATGGGTAGGGGTTGGTGGTCCCGGTGAGATGACGGGGAGGCAGGGCCGGCAAGGTGCAGGGTCGCCAGGACTGCGCAGCGCTGTGCCGGATGGCACGGTTGTACTCACTCAGCCACAAATGTATGCAAAGTCTCTGGTAAACCAAACGGCTGGATGGACGGGTCCCGCAGCCGGCTGCTGTGGCTTCTCCCAGACGGTTGGTAGTGGCTGCCTTTCCCTGCACCTTTGTGTATGTTCGGTCACGATGGATTCCCACCGGTAACCCGCTCCCCAGCATGTATATGTGCCGGAGGAGCCCTTTTGCCCACAGGCTCTGGCCCTTGGAACTCTAGCTGTGGCGGTAGCTGTATTTCCTTCTACTGGTCAGATGGTTGCCTTCTATCGGGTCTTGGATGTTAGGAAACCCCTGGGGTTCCGGTCACTGACGGATTTGACCTCTTGTCGGTGACTCCAAGCCTGGTCGGGGTCCGCAGGCCCTGCCGGTGTGTGCTGGCTTCACTTCGCTCCCCGGTTCGGTACCGGCGGGCCACCGCCCGTCCCCGGTCCTACGGTTCCGCATTGATCTGCCTCTCCTGCAGACGGCCACCACCATCTGCCAACCTTGCTCTTAGTGCCCAGGCCACACACCCGGACACAGTCAGTTTACTCCTCCACAACTACTTAAGTCCTCTCCCTTTCACTTCCCTGACTGAACTCTACTTCTCACTCACTGATCTGACTTCCTTTTCCCGCCTCCAGGGCTGTGAACTCCTCGGTGGGTGGGGCAAACCGCCTGGCTCCACCCCACCTGGTGTGGACATCAGCCCCCTGTAGGGAGGCAACAAGGATTTTGTGTCTGGCTGATGTGCCTGTCTCAGGGTGGGGGTGTGTGTTGTAGTACCTGTGACGACCTGGCTAGTCCAGGGCGCCACACTAGTTCTGCCCTACCAATATCTTGTAGATCGCAAGCTGTGGTAGGGTATACAAGATGTCCCAGTGAAGGTGGCCCAATGATGTCTGTGTCGACTTGCTCTTGTGTGGAAGAGCAAAAAAGTCTCGGTGGCTGTGTACTGTACATCAGGGGAAAAGATTGTGAGAATAAACTTCATTTTGTTTATTTCTTTTTGGAGTTGTTGCAGCATTTTGAGGGAATTATATAAAGGGCACTCTTGGGGGCATTATTATGGAAGGAACAGGATTGTGCTATATAAGCAATGTGTGTCGCCCTGGGCAAGCCAGGGGACACAGATAACAACACCACTACACCCCACACTCCAGGTAGGCACACCTGCTAACCAGAAATCCTTGTTGCCTCCCTCCAGGAGTCTGTGATGCACACCAGGGGGTGGGCCAGGCGGTTGGCTCCGCCCGCCAAGGACCTCACAACTCTGGAGGCAGGAAGTTACCAGGCAGATTAGCCCAGGCAGGGCTTGAGTAAAGAAGCAGTTTAGCTCAGGAGGAGCTTGAGTGAACAGCAGAGTAGCCCAGGCAGGGGCTAGAGGAAACAACCAGAAGTGAAAGTGAAGGAAAGGAAAGTGGAAAAGGAGGAAAGCAAGAAGTGGTGACAGAGCAGAGAGAAGGAGAAGCCTGAGAGCCCAGCTGTGTGTAGGGCTAGAACAGCAAGGTCAGCGACGGCGGTGACTGTCCGGAGGGGGACCGTTTGGAAGTTCCTGGAAGGACCCCGTTGGCTGTGTGCCCGGTGGTCTGGAGCAGTGTTCCGAAGGACAGTCAGCACCAGGGCAGGGGCCTCTCGGACCCCGGCAAGGCTAGGAGTCGCCCAATTTGCCGAATCCGTCAGTGAAGGGGACGCAGATCCCCCAGCAACAAAGTCCCGATTGACGGCAACAGCCCGACCATTACCGGGGAGACACCGCCACCGCCAAGGCACCAGTTTCCCCAGGGCCAGCGCCTGCGGGCAAAGTGTAGAGCTCCTCCGGCCCAGATTGCAGTCGGGGAGCGGGTAACCGGAGGGAATCCACCGCTACCATCAGTCAAACAGGTGCAAGGAAGAGAGACGTCACCGTCACCTACCGGGAGTGCAGGTGCAACCGTCTGTGGGACCGTCCTACCAGCCGTTGGTTTACCGTACAAACTGTGTCCGTGTCTCAGGCTGAGTGAGTACCACAGTGCCGCAAGGCATAGCGCTGCCCCCGCGCCCCTGCGCCCTCCAGGCCCTACACTTCACATCTCTTCACCGGGCCCCGGGATCACCAACCCCTACCCACGGAGGGGCAACACAACACCTGGCTGCTCCTATCACCATCCCCGGGACCCCCACACTGAGCAGCGGTGGTGCCATCACCACAACCGTGGGTGGCGTCACGAACTATAATCCCAACAAACACCCCCCCTTTCACTCACGGGCGAGGAGCGTCGCTCGAGACACCCCGGGATCCGGCCCGCAGCTCGAGCCACCAGGAGCAACTGCCGGACCCGAGCAGAAGGGGTGAGCGCGGTGTGCTGACACCCTCCTCCCCGCCCGCGACAACTTGGCGTCACGAACAGGATCTTACCGCTCTGCCGTCTGGTAGAGGTGCGCCTTGTTACCGCCGGAGGTATCCGGCAGAAAAATTTCAGAAGTCGCCATCTTTGGCGCGAAAAGTTCCCGCTCGAGCGTCTTCTCGAGCAGTAGAGGCGCGAAGGCCAAAACTCCGCCCCGAGAGTGGAGGGGCCGGAAAGAGCTAGGGGGGACGCGATGGCGGCTGGCGGCATGTAGTCGCCGCTATAAAAGCAGGGACGCCAGGACTCTGCAAAGATCCCGTTCCTGGAAGCAAACAGCAAAGACACCATGTGGATGCCGTCCCGAAACACCGTGGCCCCCGCACCGGGAACCGCAGCGTGGGTGGAGATCCGGACCGCGCAGCTCCATCTAAGGCTGCAGGTCAAAATGCAGCTCCTCCTGGAGGAGTGGGAGACCGACATGGCGGACGTTTTGGCAGCCGTGCGGAGACGCGAGGAGGAAGCGGAGGAAGGGAGGGTGAGTGACCCACGCCCCTATGTCCCGGAGGGACCGGTCGCTGCGGCTGAGGGACCCGGTCCAAGCCCTCTCCCCCCGTTGCCTCCTTCGCCACCCGTCCCGGAGGCCGTGACCCCGCCACTAGGCCCGCTACCACCGCAACCGGTAGCGAAACCCAGCCCGTCCGCCCCAGCGGACCGACCTGTAGCCGGAGCCAGAAGCAAACCGGAGGCATTGCCATGGAAGGCCCCGAAGATTGCGCCAGAGACAGTCCCCGAGCAGTTCCCCGAGCCGGAGCCGATGACCCGCTCCGAGCCGAAGGCCCAACTGCGGAAAGCCCCTGTGCCCATCCCCCACACCTCGGCTGAGGTGGCGCCGGGTTGTTGCTGCAAGGCAGCGCCCAAGGCCATGACACCGCGGGATACGCCACCCACCTTCCTGACAGTGGGTAACGTGCTGAATGTCCCGCGGGGCTCAACCCGTGCGCCGGAGCCATACTGGGACAGGGAGCCGACCAAGCTGGGCCTGGAGATCGCGGAGAGGGAGCGTAGGAAAGCCGAGCTGGTGGCCCGAGTCATACGGGAAAAGGAGAACCTGCGGCAAGCGACCTTCCGTGTCCGGGGCCCGTTCTACGAGGGGCAGGTGAGGCGATTCGATGTCCGCCGGGGCTACGGGTTCATATACGAACCGGGCCTGGAGGCCGAGGTATTTGTAGCCCGGCGGGATGTGCATGCTCACCTGCCCGAAGAGCATCCTGGCCGCAATCTTATCCCGGGAGACATGGTGCGGTACACTCGGCACTGCGGAGAGAGGGGGTGGTTTGCCCTGGATGTAAAGCTGAGGGGCAGCCCGGAGGGCAAGATGAGCTCTGCACCCCCTCCCTCGGATGAAGCAGCAGCAGGACCGGAGTAGGGCAATGGAGGCCCGCAGCACCGTCCCCGTAGGGACCAGCGCTTTGTTTGTTTGAAAGTTTGTTTGAAAAAGTTAAAAGTTGAAAAGTTTTGCCAAAGATAATGAAAATGATTACCCGAGAAGTCACCTGATTTATTTTGTTGATTTGCAACCGGCTGGAGCCGGCACCGTTGTCCCCGTGGGGACCGTTAAAAGTTTATGCATGGGAACTAGCCATGGACAAGCCCGTGAACTCTGCAGGGCAACCACAAACGTTAGTGGCTTGTAAATATGTTGGGTACCGTTACCGTTTCCGCAGGCCGCCTCCGGAGAGGCAGGTTGGAGGGAGGGCCCTGAGCAGAGCAGGCCAGGGCCCAGCCACCAAAGGGACCGGTGGCTACCCTCTGGAGGGAAGGACAGATCCCGCTCGGGTGACTTGTGCTGGACTGTGGGTCAAGGGGTGCTGCCTGGGTTTTAGGGGCAGCATCAGGGCCAGGTTGCTTGGGTGGGGGAGAGCGGAAACCGTGACCGTATACCGTTGAAACGTTAAAAGTAAAATGTGCCTCCCGTCTTGGGAAGAGTTGATTGAAAATGCTTATGTTATGTTTAACTTGTTATCCCCTTTTTACAGAAAAATAAAACCGGTGTAGGACGGCAGCCCGCGGACGGTCTGCATTTTGCTAAAGGGGAATGTGTCGCCATGGGCAAGCCAGGGGACACAGATAACAACACCACTACACCCCACACTCCAGGTAGGCACACCTGCTAACCAGAAATCCTTGTTGCCTCCCTCCAGGAGTCTGTGATGCACACCAGGGGGTGGGCCAGGCGGTTGGCTCCGCCCGCCAAGGAGCTCACAACTCTGGAGGCAGGAAGTTACCAGGCAGATTAGCCCAGGCAGGGCTTGAGTAAAGAAGCAGTTTAGCTCAGGAGGAGCTTGAGTGAACAGCAGAGTAGCCCAGGCAGGGGCTAGAGGAAACAACCAGAAGTGAAAGTGAAGGAAAGGAAAGTGGAAAAGGAGGAAAGCAAGAAGTGGTGACAGAGCAGAGAGAAGGAGAAGCCTGAGAGCCCAGCTGTGTGTAGGGCTAGAACAGCAAGGTCAGCGACGGCGGTGACTGTCCGGAGGGGGACCGTTTGGAAGTTCCTGGAAGGACCCCGTTGGCTGTGTGCCCGGTGGTCTGGAGCAGTGTTCCGAAGGACAGTCAGCACCAGGGCAGGGGCCTCTCGGACCCCGGCAAGGCTAGGAGTCGCCCAATTTGCCGAATCCGTCAGTGAAGGGGACGCAGATCCCCCAGCAACAAAGTCCCGATTGACGGCAACAGCCCGACCATTACCGGGGAGACACCGCCACCGCCAAGGCACCAGTTTCCCCAGGGCCAGCGCCTGCGGGCAAAGTGTAGAGCTCCTCCGGCCCAGATTGCAGTCGGGGAGCGGGTAACCGGAGGGAATCCACCGCTACCATCAGTCAAACAGGTGCAAGGAAGAGAGACGTCACCGTCACCTACCGGGAGTGCAGGTGCAACCGTCTGTGGGACCGTCCTACCAGCCGTTGGTTTACCGTACAAACTGTGTCCGTGTCTCAGGCTGAGTGAGTACCACAGTGCCGCAAGGCATAGCGCTGCCCCCGCGCCCCTGCGCCCTCCTGCCCTACACTTCACATCTCTTCACCGGGCCCCGGGATCACCAACCCCTACCCACGGAGGGGCAACACAACACCTGGCTGCTCCTATCACCATCCCCGGGACCCCCACACTGAGCAGCGGTGGTGCCATCACCACAACCGTGGGTGGCGTCACGAACTATAATCCCAACAAACACCCCCCCTTTCACTCACGGGCGAGGAGCGTCGCTCGAGACACCCCGGGATCCGGACCGCAGCTCGAGCCACCAGGAGCAACTGCCGGACCCGAGCAGAAGGGGTGAGCGCGGTGTGCTGACACCCTCCTCCCCGCCCGCGACAAATGCATAATGAGATGATGATAAAGCGGCATTATTAATGAAAGGAGCACTCTGGGGGGTTATTACAGAAGGGGTAGTAATGGCACATTATTACAAAAAAAGGGTTGTAAAGGGGCATTATTACTGGAGAGAACATTATCTTTATTAATGATGGGGGCACTCTGGGGCCATTATTACTGAAGGAGACGCTTGAGGTGCATTATTACTGGATGGGGCACTCTGGGGGAAATTATTAATGATGGGGACACACTGAAGGCATTGTTACTGTTGGCAGTAATTAGAAGGTATGGCAACCTGGACTATTGCAACCTCCTGCTCTGCGGCCTCCCTTCTAATAGTCTTGTATCCCTACAATCTATCCTAAACTCTGCGGCCCGACTAATCCACCTCTCCCCTCACTACTCCCTGACCTCCTCTCTGCCAATCCCTTCACTGGCTTCCCATTGCACAAAGACTCCAGTTCAAAACCCTAACCATGACCTACAAAG
This sequence comes from Anomaloglossus baeobatrachus, assembly GCF_048569485.1. NCBI lineage: Eukaryota > Metazoa > Chordata > Amphibia > Anura > Aromobatidae > Anomaloglossus > Anomaloglossus baeobatrachus. The sequence continues at coordinate 44,820,651 of NC_134362.1, forward strand.
CCATCCGCAACCTGTCTCTCCCATCATCTGTGACCTAGTCTCCTGTACGGTACGCAACCTCAGATCCTCACAAGGTCTTCTTCTCTACTCCTCTCTTATCTCCTCCTCCCACCATCGCATCCAAGATTTTTCCCGTGCCTCCTCCATACTCTGGAATGCTCTACCCCAGCATATCAGACTCTCAGCTACCATCAAAAGCTTCTAAAGGAACCTGAAGACCCACCTCGTTCGACAAACCTACAACCTGCCGTAACCCTCAGACCAATACATAACTGCACAACCAGCTCTGTCCTCACCTACTGTACTCTCACCCATCCCCTGTAGACTGTGAGCCCTCGTGGGCAGGGTCCTCTCCCCTCTATCAGTCTGTCCCTTGTATTGTTCATGATTATTGTACTTGATTTTATGTATACCCTTTTCACTTCTAAATTGCCATGTAATAAATGGCACTATAATAATAATTGGAGAGGAGACTGGGGGGCATTATCACTGGAAGGGACAATCAGGGAGCATTATAACTGGTGGGAGTACTCTGGGGACATTACTGGAGTTGGCTCTCTGGGGGCATGGAGGGGGAACACGAGACATAACTGTTGGGGGCACTCTTGGAGCATTATTACAGAAGGGGATAATAATTAGAGATGATTACAAAAGAATGTGAAAAGGAGGAATCAGTACGGAGAGGACACTTGGGGTATTATTGCTAAAGGTGGTACTCTGCGAGCATTATTACTAGAGGGACAACTCTGCAGACGTTATTACTGAGCAGGGTATTAAGACATAATTCATTATTACTAGAGAGGGTATCCTGGCAGGTATTATTAGTGGATATTATAACTACTGCAGTCCCTTACATAGTCTGCAGCAATCTTCAAGTCTGACCAAAGATACTCATTTGGATTAGGGTCTGGGCTGTCACTCAGCCGCTCCAATACATTTACACATTCCTCTTAAACCACTTGAGTGTTATTTTAGCAGTAGCTTTCGGTCATTGATTTCTTGGAAGGTGGATCTCCATCCCAATCTCAAATCACTTATCACCTGAAACGGGTTTTGCTCAAGAATATTCCTGTATCTCGCACATCCATCTTTCCCTCAACTCGGACCATTTTCTCTCTCCCTGCTGCAGAAAAACATCCCCACAACATGATGCTGCCACCATCATGTCTCACTGTGGGGATGTTGATCTTGAGGTGATGATCTGTGTAGGTTTGGCACCTGACATTGTGTTTACCTTGGAGGCCAAAAGTTAGATTTTGGTCTCATCCACAGCACCTTCCTCCACACATTTGGGAATCTCTCACATATATCGTTTGGCAAAATCAACGCGAGGCTCCCAATTTCTGGCTGTATGTAAAGGGTTTTATTTCTGGCCACTCTTCCATAAAGGCCAGCTCTATGGAGTGTACGGCTTATTGTGGTCGTATGGACAGATACTCCAGTCGCTGCTTGGGAACAACGCAGCTCCTTCGTGTTCTATCCATGAAAACCACGGATAGAATAAAGACGTCAAAAACAGGCATGTGAATAAGGCCTTATTTATGGAATATAAATAGCAATGAGTTGAATAATCCAAAATGGTACCATAGAAAAATATAATTTCTCCCCACAAACATTTCTGGCTTTGCTGTTGAGGAAGACTGCTGTTAGGGCCAGGTGGATGGGCAGACCCAGAAGGTGGATCCACTGGGCCGAACTCCCCGATGAGGGAAAAGAGTCCGGTAGCCGGAGCACTATAGGTAGCAGAACAGTCCGCGCACAAGAGCACAATGGAGAAGTCCCTGGAACCACGGGGTCACTGATGGTGGTCCGGGTGACGGAGCTCAGGTTCGGAAGCCGGGATGATGTCAGGCGGGGTCCGGAACCGTTGGAGCGAGATGACGGGTCACCGCAGGGAACAGAGAAGGTGCGGACTGTCAGGATGGCAGATAGGCAGCGTTCGGGGTTCGGGATACGGCAGGACCGGATGGCAATGCAGGATCGGCTCTAGAAGAGAGAGAGGTAAGTATCTCACAGGAATACAAGGAGACCTGACTCCTAGCTTGGGAAACACGAAGATCAGGCCCCGCCCCCTTGGACATTGCACCCCTTTATACCCCGTACCTGTGTGCTTCATTTCCTGTCAGTGGACACTGGCCCTTTAAGAAAGGGTCAGTGACCGCGCGCGCGCCCTAATGCGCATGCGCGCGGCCCTGGTGCCAGAAGCCAGGGCAGGAAGCTGAGAGGAGGACGCAGCAGAGCCGGGCTGGGGCTGGGAAGCCGACGGGCGCCGGGAGCGGGGACCAGGAGGCCTGGGAAGCGCGGGCGATGGAGGCTGGAGAGCGGGGAGCGTGGCAGGTGAGCCGGGAAGCGTGACAACTGCACACATCTAGTTGATACGTAACCATATGTTTGCAAATCGTGATCACAAGTCCATAAGCTCCTGGTGCCAAATAATCCTGACTGTACATACACTGGCCATTCAATTCGATAGGAGGGGGATGTGCAGTACCCGGCTGCAGCCACTATCAGTTGACAGGGCAGCTCCTGAACTGAGCATTTCTGGCCTCCTTCGCCGGGACCGAGAACAGCTGGTCAGTAGAGGTGTGGGGGGTCAGACCTCCGCCGATCAGACATTGATGACCTATCGTAAGGCCATCAACGTAAAAGTAGTGGAGAACCCCTTAAAAGAATTTGTCTCCAGGTTTTTCTTCCCTAATCTGAGAGCAGCATCATGTAGAGATAGGTACCCTGATTCCAGCGATGTGTCACTTACTGAGCTGTTTGCTGTCATTCTGATAAAATCTCTGTTTTCTCTGCTGCAGTTCTCTGAATACTCATCTCTGCCCACATCACTGATTAGCATCTTTCAGTCCATGTACAGTATACACAGAGGCCTGCCAATCAGTGGTGGGGGCGGGGTTATACAAAGCTACTACATGACAGCAGATTCTCTAGTCCTCCTGTGATCTGTTGACAAAACAGTGATTTTATCAAAACTACAGCAAGCTGCTCAGTAAGTGACACATCACTGGGATGAGGATCTCAGCCCCTACGTTATACTGCTCTCAGGTTAGGTAGCCAAAATCTTTTTAAAGTCCTATTTATAAGCCTTTGAGAGAAATGCCATAGGAAAAAAACACTAAATGTGCGTTCATCGAGTGTTGCTGCCGGGGAAGGGGGCGGGAGGGGGATGTTAAAGGGGTAATAGATATGATAAACTTAATTTGGATGCGGATTTGTTATTCTGTTGTATGTATTCTGTTTTAATAAAAAAGTATCTGATTTAAAAAAAAAAAAAATGTGCGTTCATCCAAAATAAAATAATAAATAAAATAAATTTAGACCGTATAAAGTAAAACTACATCTGATTATTGTATTATATAATAAAATATATAATTATATTGTATTGTAAGCAGCATATTAAAGTGTTGTCAGGTGATGTAAAATGAATAAAATATATGAATAATAAAATAACACTCATATACTTAGCAAAAAGAGGGCGTTTATGCCTTTTTTGTGATTATAATAATAATATATTTATAATATTTATTCATTTATATAGCGCTATTAATCCCACAGCGCTTTACATACATCAGTAACACTGTCCCCATTGGGGCTCACAATCTAAATTCCCTATCAGTATGTTTTTTGATGCTTGCCTAAAAGAAATTGGCAAAAGTATCCGCAATGCTGTTTTGGGTACAGGTTGTATTAGTTTCTGGCAGCGATGGCCGTTGTTTGCTCCATGTCTTACTGAATTCGCTTTGTTTGCTATTCCAGAAGCAGGACCTTCTGAACTCCATTCCCCCTGGTGCCTTGTTACAGACAAGCCGGCCCTGTGCTGTCACCCTGATGTTAGATTTTATACAGGGCGACAATCATCCTGCGCAAACAAACCGTTTAAACAGGTGGAAGCTCTGTGTAGTGGGGGGAGGTAGCGCCTAAAGGACAAGACATAGGGGGCGAAATACAAAATAGCAATAACTGTAAAGTCTTTGTAGCACAGGAAACCATTTGCACTTTTTTTTCCACCAGTTTGATCTGAAGATTAGTAATAAAATTTGACCTGTGATATCTATAATCTCAGGTTCTAAAGTTCTTAGTAAATAAATCATTGGAAGGATTATCATCAAACCTAACAGATTTGTCATTTGGAAGTCTATAGGATTCTTCTGCACCTATAAAGACACATTATTAAACTTTTATGGGTGACTAAGCCCAAAATAGAACTGTACAAACCCCAATAGGGAGCACATGGAGGGTCTACGACTCCTTAATAATGAGATGCTTGTCGCCGATGGTTTAGACATTAATGGTTGTGTGTTGAGTTATTTAGAGGTCACCAAATTTACAATGTGACGGTACGTGCCCACGATCAGGGTTCACAGCATTTTGCAAGTGACGCAACATGGGGACTGGGGTTACCCGTCACCGGGCGTGGTTCTTCTCCTGGGTCGCCGCTGTGCCCTTGCCCGGTTCCGTAACCCTGTCAATAAAGCAGGGGACGGGGATGATGGGGGTAGTTGTTCGTGACGCCCCCTGTGGTGTGCGGCCAGTTATTAGCCGCCGTTGTGAATCTTTCTCACTGCTGGGGCAGATGGTGACACAGCTCGGGTGTTGCAGCTCTCCAGAGGTAGAGCTATGCCCCAGGGAGGATGTTGGAGGTAGTAGTCTCTTGGGCGCTGATAGCGCTGTGGCACGATGGTGAGGGCGCCGGCAGTAACAGGACGATACAGGCGGTGCAGTTCAAGGTCTTTATTCTCACTGGTCACACACTGCCATTGGAGCACCGGGTTACACTGTGATGGGCCTCAGCTGATCCCAGATACTTCGGAGGTCGAAACCGATGTTTCCTTCTGTGCTTCATGTTTCGACGGTTTCCCTCCACCCCCAGCTCCTGGGCCGTGGAACGGGTCATGGGTATGTGGCGCCCCAGGACCTGGTCGCTACAACAGCATTGCCCTTCCAAAGGGTTAATGCTGAGCCTGGAGGTAATTGGGAGGTCTATTGGCCAGTAAGTTTAACATCCAACGCAGTTCTCCCTCAGGCCAGCAGGGGGAGCTCTGAACCTGGAGTTCAAGGGAGCATTCCTTAAGTCTGGCCTGAAAGAGGAGTTAGTGTTCAGTCTGTAGGAGGAAGCAAAGAGTGCAGACGCAGAGTGTGCTGTCCTGTGGAACTGGGGCCTAGAGCTGGAGCAGCTTGGCCCAGTGAAACAGGAGGAGCAGAGAGGCACAGAGGAGACTCGGACATCGGAGTCTGTGGCCACCAGGGCCTAAAATACTCCCTGGTAGCCGAATCCGAAGGGCAGGAGAGCTGCAAGCACCTGGCCCATAAACAGCCCGAAGGTACAGCTGCATCATCAGGGCCCGGTGTGGACTCCAGCAGAGAAGCACCAGAGAGGGTCTGTGCAGCCTACCACAGAGGGAAAGGGGACGTACCACCGGTCCCAGCAGCAAGAGGGCCATTGCTAAATCCAGAGAGCAGGGTCCTAGCACAGTAAAGAAAAGAACAGGAGTAGGCCTCATACTCAGCTGGCCAAAACGACATCTCCGTTACTTCCAGGCCGGCCGGAGCCCTCTACCACCTGTAAAGGTCTCCCAGGACTAACCGTTTGTGAAGTAAAAGAGGAGAAGGTAAAGAGACTGTTGTTTGTGCCTGTTTCTTTCATTGCCTGTCAGCCCTGCACCGTGTTATCCACACAACACCATAGACTCTCACGAGCACCACAGTGTCCCCGGGGCAACGCTCCACCTGTGGGGAGCAGTACCACCATTGCTGCTATAACATCACCCCGGAGGCCTTACACAGCAGCGGCGGCTTAATAGCCGCATACCACAGGTGGCGTCACGAACACAAACTTTAATCACCCCCAAGTTATCAGCCATTTTAACTGACACCCACCAGGGCCACGGAGTCGGGCCCCGCCACCACTGACTACCCCCGGACTAGTCCGGCCCGGCACCGGGTGTCCCATAGCCCTGGGGTGGGCGAGTCAGGTACTTTCCGCACTCCCTGCAAACCCTGGGATTCCCCTTCTTCTCTTAAGAACCTGGGTTGAGGCTCCAAGCTCCAGACCACGGGCCCCAAACTGTTTGTTTCTGTGCCTGCTCCTCTCCTCCTGAATGCGACATCACATGGACACTGTCTGGTGCTGACTGCCTATTGTGTGTAAGATGGCTCCTACATTCCCCTGTGGGTGCCCCACCTCCCGGGTTCCTGAACTAGTGGGCATGAGGTCCCATACCTTATGATGGCCACCCCAACACCTACCCTAGCCCGGTCCCAGTGACAGAACCCCCGTGTTATGTGTTGGTTGAGTGTGGTTGTGCCACAGCTGCGTTGTACAGTACAAGCACAGTGGATGTGATTTATAGAAATCTCATCTCCACTGTGCTTGTTTTCTCCGCAACATAAACTGACCTGCGGTGCGGCTTCCCGAACTCCTACATGTTAATTTATGCTGCAGAGACATGAATGTTCTCCACAGGGGGAACAGAGCCAAAGTCCTGAGGAGAACACTCTTGGTGCTCTCAGCCTGGGATACACTCTTGGCAGTCTCAACCTGGAGAACACTCTCGGCGCTCTCAGCCTGGAGAACACTCTCGGCGCTCTCAGCCTGGAGAACACTCTCGGCGCAATCAGCGTGGAGAACACTCTCAGCACTCTCAGCCTGAAGAACACTCTCGGCGCAATCAGCGTGGAGAACACTCTCAGCACTCTCAGCCTGAAGAACACTCTCGGCGCTCTAGGCCTGGAGAACACTCTTGGCACTCTCAGCCTAGAGAACACTCTCAGCACTCTCAGCCTGGAGAACACTCTCGGCGCTCTAAGCCTGGAGAACACTCTCGGCACTCTAAGCCTGGAGAACGCTCTCGGCGCAATCAGCGTGGAGAACACTCTCAGCACTCTCAGCCTGAAGAATACTCTCGGCAGTCTCAGCCTGGAGAACACTCTCGAAGCGCTCAGCCTGGAGAACACTCTCGGCGCGCTCAGCCTGGAGAACACTCTCGGCACGCTCAGCCTGGAGAACACTCTCGGCACTCTAAGCCTGGAGAACACTCTCGGCACTCTAAGCCTGGAGAACACTCTCGGCGCTCTCAGCCTGGAGAACACTCTCGGCGCTTTAAGCCTGGAGAACACTCTCGGCGCGCTCAGCCTGGAGAACACTCTCAGCCTGGAGAACAGACTGCCAGGACCCAACAACCACCATTTTTCCCTCCCTAGAAAGACACAACACCGTTCTTTTATAAATTAAAATACTTTTATTTGAATTTTCCATTTTTGGAGAGAGGTATGGGGAAAAAACCACTCTCATCTTTTGGCATAAAATTTGGTCGCAGCTTTTAACCAGGCATTAACTTGCCAACATCACGGGGTTCAGGCAAATGTACCGCCTTCCGGCCGTCCGGCGCGGGTATTTCACCACCACTTTTCCTACCCCTTCCGCTGCTGCGACTTAAAACACAGTAAACTCCAACAAAAGGGAGGGAGGGTGGGAAACAGGTCCGGGTCCTGCAGCCGAGAGGCTGGAAGCTGGGCAGCCCGATGATATGTATCCAGGAGGCGGGGCTTAGGCCAGTCACACCACAGGAGGCGGGGGCGGCAGGTCAGTGTCTTTCCAGGGGGGAGAACTTTATTTAAACATGCAGAGGGGCCAGCAGTCAGGGGGCAGCATCTCAAGTTTCTGGCTGCAGTGCCCCTCACTCTCGGCGCTCTCAGCCTGGAGAACACTCTCAGCCTGGAGAACACTCTCGGCGCTCTCAGCCTGGAGAACACTCTAGGAGCTTTCAGCCTGGAGAACACTCTCAGCGCTCTCAGACTTGCAGGACTCAGCATGTCTGGATCGTGCACATATACCATTGCAGATTTGGTGCAGCAGAAAATTTCTGCATGAAATACTGTATTCACCTTCTGCCAGAAAAACGCACCAAAAAATCCGCATCCTTTTTTGAGGGGTTGCGGTGCCATTTTCTTAATGTAGTCAATGAGTGGAAGGGCTAAAAAAAAATGCAACAAAAAAGCACCAACAATTGACATGCAGCCGATTATTTTCTGCACCAAATCTGCAACAAAACTGCACCGAAAAACGCACTGTGCGCACACAAGCTGCACACGGACTACTTTACATTGAATCAGTGTCAGATCTTCAGTGTTGTCCAATGAAAAGATATTATAAAATATTTACAAAAATGTGAGGGGTGTACTCACTTTTGTAATATACTGTACATAAAATGATAAAAATATAAATTTACAAGTTCATCATGTATAGTCCTCAAGAGCCAATGAATACAGTAAGTAGGTACATCACCAACCTCCAGTATACAATTAATGGTGTGGAATCCACACCTTAACACATCAGTGATTCCGGTATGTGTGACATCCGTTTTCATATCATACGTACCGGAGACATGGACATGCGCACCGGAGACATGGACATGCGCAGACCCATTCAAATTGATGGGTCAGCGCACACATCTGTGGGTTTTTTTCATGGACATGTGTCTGTCTGTGTGTTCGGCATGGAGACAAATCTGTTTTTCTCCAGCAGCACTGATGTTACATGGACCACACAGTGATGTGATCTGTGTGACGCGTACCGGAGATAACACAAGCCTGTGAAATAACATGGTTTTCTATACTCACCTGTCTCCAGCAATACTGCCTTCGGCGCTGCTGTCACTTACTTCCGACCCCCGCCCATTAAGCTCAGTCATACATATTCACTGCATCACGGACCTGGAAGCAGCAGCAGCACCAGAGACAGCAGTGCCAGGCAAGGCCGGCGTCAGCACCCGGCATACCAGGGCAAATGTCGCGGCCCTGGAGAGTCGGGGGGTGCCCACTCGGCCTCGTAAGTTCTGCTGCCCCCGGGCCGAGTTCCGGGGACCGCAGTCCTCGGCAGGAATCTGCGGCTGCCGTCCCTTTAAGGCACGCAGACCACAGCGTTCACTGCGTCCTCCTGGTTTGAACTTCATCTGTGGGCAGAGCTACCGCCCGGCATCCTGCTCAGTCCCACAGAGGAAGGAGGCGCAGTGCCAGCCAGCAACCCCCAGCACAGCGCTTCCCTGTGTGGGCCCCCTCTCCACCATGCCCGAGTGGTATGTGCTACACCCCTCCCCCCCACTCGATCTGTATGCGCCCTCCCTGCCCCCGAATTATGGGCCCCGGGGAACTGTATGGGCTTCTCCTCCTCCCCCTGAGATGTATGCCCCGACCCCAGAGCCACGTGTGTGGGCCCCGCAGAGCCACGTGTGTGGACCCCCAAGAGCCACGTGTGTGTGTGTCTGTCTGTATGTATCCAGCAGAGCAGTGTGTGTCTGTCTGTATGTATGCAGCAGAGCAGTATGTGTCTGTATGTATGCAGCAGAGCAGTATGTGTGTGTGTGTCTGTCTGTATGTATGTATGTGTATCCAGCAGAGCAGTGTGTGTGTCTGTATGTATGCAGCAGAGCAGTTTGTGTCTGTCTGTATGTATACAGCAGAGCAGTCTGTGTCTGTATGTATGCAGCAGAGCAGTGTGTGTCTGTCTGTATGTCTGTATGTATGTGTATCCAGCAGAGCAGTGTGTGTGTCTGTCTGTATGTATACAGCAGAGCAGTATGTGTCTATATGTATACAGCAGAGCAGTATGTGTCTGTATGTATGCAGCAGAGTTGTGTGTGTGTGTATGTATGCAGCAGAGCTGTGTGTGTCTGTATGTATGCAGCAGAGCTGTGTGTGTGTATGTATGTATGTATGCATGCAGAAGAGCTGTGTGTGTCTGTATGTATTCAGCTGAGCAGTGTGTGTCTGTATGTATGCATGCAGCAGAGCAGTGTGTGTCTGTATGTATGCATGCAGCAGAGCTGTGTGTGTCTGTATGCATGCAGCAGAGCTGTGTGTGTGTCTGTCTGAATATGTGTCGCCCTGGACAAGCCAGGGGACACAGGTAACAACACACACACCCCCACCCCCGGCAGTTCACAGCAGACATCCCCAAAGTGACCTGCTTTCTGCCTCGGGCTGACACACCAGGTGGGCGGAGTGAGGAGATGGGGACGCCCACCCTGGAGTGAGCTGACCTGAGACAGGAAACAAGCTCAGTCTAGTCCTAGGAGAGGAAGAGTGAAGGTCTGCAGAGAGGCAGACAGAGCCAGGGGCCTAGGTTGGAGCCTAGGGCCTCGTACAGTGAGCCCGGCAGACGCTAGGTGCCGTCTGCAGGGAGCCGGGGAGACAGCTGGTGGAACCGCAGGTAGCCGGGGCTGGGCAGTGGCCCCCCGGTACAGAGTCGGGGAGCCAGCTGGAAGCCGGAGTGCAGGAGAAGGGTGCACGGAAGTAGAAGAAAGGACTTACACCACCAAACTGGGTCAGGGGAGAAACAACAACCGCAGCCGTCTGAGGGTACCCGTCCATCCAGCCGAGTGTTTTACTAAAAACTGTGTCAACGTCTCAGGCTGAGTGAGTACCACAGTGCCGCAAGGCACAGCGCTGCCCCATGTCCCTGCGCCCACCAGGCCCTGCACCCTGACACCCCATCACCGGGCCCCGGGATCCCCAACCCCTACCCACGGAGGGGCAACACAACACCTGGCTGCTCCGCATCACCATCCCCGGGATCCCCATATTGAGCAGCGGTGGTGAAATCACCACAACCGTGGGTGGCGTCACGGACAATAAACAATCCCCACACCCAACAACCCCCTTTCACTCACGGGCGAGGAGTGCCGCTCGAGAAACCCCCGGGATCCGGCCCACAGCTCGAGCCACCACTGAGCAGCAACCGCCGGACCCGAGCAGAAGGGGTGAGCGTAGTGTGCTGACACCCTCCTCCCCGCCCGCGACAACTTGGCGTCACGAACAGGATCTTACCGCTCTGCCGTTGGGTAGAGGTGCGCCTTGTGACCGCCGGAGGTATCCGGCTGAAAATTTCCAGAAGTCGCCATCTTTGGCGCGAAAATTTCCCGCTCGAGCGTCTTCCCCGAGCAGGAAAGGCGCGAAAGTGGAGCCCCGCCCCCTGAAGAAGGAAGGGCTAAAAAGAAGCTAAGGGGGATGGGATGGCGTCCGGCCGCATGTGAACCGTGGCTGTGGAAGCAGGGACGCCAGGACTCTGCCAGCATTTGGTTCCTGGAAGAGGCCGCCGCAGTGATGCACCGACCCGTTACCCCTGTTACCGGTAGCGGAGCCCGCAGCGTCTGTGGGGGAGGACCCAGACCTGGGGTCCCCAGGCCTCACCTTCGTCACCACCCTGCCACCGGCCCCGGCAGTCCGCCTGGCCGCGACGGAGATGACGACAGCTCCGGCAGTCCGCCCGGCCGCAACGGCAGCGAAGTACCGGTCCCATAGACCAATCTGGAGCCGTTCCTGGACTGGGGTCAAGGGGTGCTGCCTGGGCTTTAGGGGCAGCACCAAGGCTAGGTTATTTGGGTGGGTGACTGAAGGACCCGTTGCCGTTACTAAAAGTGTTTAGTGTTTGATGTGCCTCCCGTTGGGATGATGTTATAAGTTATATGTGTGTTATCTTTTTACATTTTCCAGAAAATAAAACCGGTGATGGACGGGCAGCCCGAGGACGGTCTGCATTTTGCTAAGGGGGAATGTGTCGCCCTGGACAAGCCAGGGGACACAGGTAACAACACACACACCCCCACCCCCGGCAGTTCACAGCAGACATCCCCAAAGTGACCTGCTTTCTGCCTCGGGCTGACACACCAGGTGGGCGGAGTGAGGAGATGGGGACGCCCACCCTGGAGTGAGCTGACCTGAGACAGGAAACAAGCTCAGTCTAGTCCTAGGAGAGGAAGAGTGAAGGTCTGCAGAGAGGCAGACAGAGCCAGGGGCCTAGGTTGGAGCCTAGGGCCTCGTACAGTGAGCCCGGCAGACGCTAGGTGCCGTCTGCAGGGAGCCGGGGAGACAGCTGGTGGAACCGCAGGTAGCCGGGGCTGGGCAGTGGCCCCCCGGTACAGAGTCGGGGAGCCAGCTGGAAGCCGGAGTGCAGGAGAAGGGTGCACGGAAGTAGAAGAAAGGACTTACACCACCAAACTGGGTCAGGGGAGAAACAACAACCGCAGCCGTCTGAGGGTACCCGTCCATCCAGCCGAGTGTTTTACTAAAAACTGTGTCAACGTCTCAGGCTGAGTGAGTACCACAGTGCCGCAAGGCACAGCGCTGCCCCATGTCCCTGCGCCCACCAGGCCCTGCACCCTGACACCCCATCACCGGGCCCCGGGATCCCCAACCCCTACCCACGGAGGGGCAACACAACACCTGGCTGCTCCGCATCACCATCCCCGGGATCCCCATATTGAGCAGCGGTGGTGAAATCACCACAACCGTGGGTGGCGTCACGGACAATAAACAATCCCCACACCCAACAACCCCCTTTCACTCACGGGCGAGGAGTGCCGCTCGAGAAACCCCCGGGATCCGGCCCACAGCTCGAGCCACCACTGAGCAGCAACCGCCGGACCCGAGCAGAAGGGGTGAGCGTAGTGTGCTGACACCCTCCTCCCCGCCCGCGACATATACATGCAGCACAGCTGTGTGTGTCTGTCTGTATGCAGCAGAACTGTGTGTGTCTGTCTGCATGTATCCAGCAGAGCTGTTTGTGTCTGTCTGTATGCAGCAGAGCAGTGTGTGTCTGTATGTATGCATGCAGCAGAGCAGTGTGTGTCTGTATGTATGCATGCAGCAGAGCTGTGTGTGTCTGTATGTATGCAGCAGAGCTGTGTGTGTGTCTGTCTGTATGCATGCAGCAGAGCTGTGTGTGTCTGTCTGTATGTATGCTGCAGAGCTGTGTGTGTATGTCTGTATGCAGCAGAGCTGTGTGTGTCTGTCTGCATGTATCCAGCAGAGCTGTTTGTGTCTGTCTGTATGCAGCAGAGCAGTGTGCGTCTGTCTGTATGCAGCAGAGCAGTGTGTGTGTCTGTATGTATGCATGCAGCAGAGCAGTGTGTGTCTGTATGTATGTATGCATGCAGCAGAGCTGTGTGTATCTATGCATGCAGCAGAGCTGTGTGTGTCTGTATGCATGCATGCAGTAGGGCTGTTTGTGTCTGGCTGTATGTATCCAGCAGAGCTGTGTGTGTCTGTCTGTATGCAGCAGAGCTGTGTGTGTCTGTATGTATGCAGCAGAGCTTTGTGTGTCTGTATGTATGCAGCAGAGCTGTGTGTGTCTGTATGTATGCAGCAGAGCAGTGTGTCTGTCTTTATGCATGTATGATTTGTATCTACTGTATGTATGTCAGTGTATCTGACTGTATAGATTTGTCAGTTTATATGTATTTTTGTGAATTTGTCTTTAAATATGTATATATATATGTGTACGTATCTGTGTATGTGTGTGTGTGTCTGCGTGTGGATGGGGCCCACTGGGACTCTTCCGCCATGGACCCACAAAAACCTGGAGCCGGCCCTGGTGCCAGGGACAGGTGAGTAAAAAGTTTCTGATCTCTGTGTGCTATCACGGATAGCACACGGAGAACACCACGTGTGCCAAAATCACAGCACATGGAGGGACATACACCTTCAACAGAGACGGTGAAAAACGTGCGTTTTTATCACGGATATGTGAAGGGCGCCTAACACTGAAAATAATCAGATAAGAAGTAAATGAACAGAGTCTTGCTCCTAACATGGGGCAGGAAAAATGGAGGAGTATGGTACAAGTAAAATGAAAGTTTCACGTACCATACCCAAGCAGGAGACCGGCATCTATCTAGGACTGTCAGGCCTCCTTCACTCATCCGTGTCTCTGGTGTGTGACGTTCGTTTTCCCATGTACTGGAGACAGGGACACACGTAAACCCATTAAAATCAATGGGCTTGGACACATGTCAGTGTTTTCTCACGGACGTGTGCGCCACGCGGCACCATGTCCATTTTTACCGACAGCATAGATGTCACATGGATCACACAGTGATGCAATCCGTGTGACACGTACTGGAGAGAACACAGGTCACATAAAAATAAAGAATTTTTCTGCTTACCTGTCTCCGGCACTGCTGTCTCTGCTTCTGCTGTTACTTCCGGGTCCATGCATATTCACACTGCACTCAGCACGGACTCGGAAATAACAGCAGCGCCTGAGACAGGTAAGTATACCAGCTTATGCTGTCTGTGTGCTATCCGGATATTGTACCGCCCCGCGGGCTCAGCTGCGACCGCCGAGCCGCTCAGATCCGTGCTCGTACTGCGGGTGGTGGCTCGAGCCTCTCATGGACCCGAGGGTCACGTCGCTCTGCAAGGGAGTTGGCGTTACACACGGGGACTTGGGTGAGGAGTTCCATGGCCGGGGCCGCGGTGGTTTGGTTTGGGATGTTAGTTTGTGACACCACCCACGGGTTGTGGTGATTGTAGACACCACCGCTGCGGTGAAGGTATGGGGGCTCCCGGCAGCGGTGTAATGGCGCAGCTAGGTGTTGACCCCTCCGTGGGTAGGGGTTGTTGGTCCCGACTCCCGGGGCCCGATTGGCGAGGGCCGGGGTGCAGGGTGAAGTGTTGCGGTGCGGTGCCTGATGGCACTGGTGTACTCACTCTGACACAAGACACTGGAATCTCTGGTAAACCAAAGGGAGTGATGAACGAGGCCCGCAGCCGGCTGCAGCTTCTCCCAGAATAGGTTGGTGGTTTCCGCCTTTCTCCTGCACCTCTGTGTGTGAATGTTTGACTCCTATGCCTAGAGTCCGTTTGCCCGCAGACGCTGGCCCTTTGGGTCTCTATGCCTTGGCGGTGGCTTTACCCTGTATGGTTGGGCTGTTGTCTTCTAACGGGGCTTGTGTGGGATAGGTCCTTAAGTCCAGTCCGCAATCAGTTGATTTGACTCGGCCCTGTCGTTTCAGGGCTTTGTACTGGGTCTGAGTACCCCTCTTGGTGCTCCGGTTTCCAATCGGTTCCCCGGTTCGGTACCGGCGCCACCGCCCGACCCCGGTCCCTACGGTTCCACCGGCTGTAATCCCAGCTCCTGCAGGCGGCCACCACCGTCTGCCTCCTTGCCAATGGTGACTGGGCTCCGACCCAGCAACCCGGTAGTCTCTTGGCAGGCCTGGACACAGGACTGCCCGTGAACTTGACTGCTCTCTCCCTCCTTCAGACTACTCTCCTCTAGAACCTGAACTGTTCTCTTTGTGTTTTTCCCGCCTCCAGACTGTGAACTCCTTGGTGGACGGAGCTAACCGCCTGCCTCTGCCCCCCTGGTGTGGACATCAAACCTGGAGGGTGGTGACAAGGTTTTTAGTTTGACTGGTGTTACCTAATCGGGGGAGGAGGGTGTTGTGTGTGACTACCTGGGACGACCTGACTAGTCCAGGGCGTCACAATATCACACGGATACACAGGGACAGCACACGGAGAACACACACACACATACGCACCTTCACCATGGACAGCGCAAAACGTTCATCTTTTACACGGATGTGTGAAGGAAGCCTAAGACGCATGAATATGAACCCAAACCATGGGTACATGCAATAGTGCGTTAAGTGGGGTGTACACCGACCCCAAGTGTATCGCTGATCAAGGCCACATCAGTGATGGTATACCTGAGGTTGGCGATCTACCTACTTACTCTACTCATTGGCTCTTTAACATACTATGTATATATATTTATATTTTTTTCATTTTAGATATGTTGTCTTGATCCATGGTTGTACTCATAGGCTCATTTTTGTGGCTGTTGGTGCTAGACTTATTTGGCCACTTTTCCCTTGGTGTTTTTAAGTGCGTTATTGTGGTAATAACCTTTTTTTTAATATTTGAAATGATTAGTGGAGTGCTCAATGTTATGCTTAGTTCTTTTCTTGGATTTTATCTACTTGGGCAGAGCCGCTGTGGTCACTGATGGCTGCAGTGCAGTCAACGTGAGCGCCGGTATGAATAACAGACACCAGGAGCAGCAGCAGAGACTCCGTACTGGACCTGGGGAGGATGAGTTAAGCACAGTACTGCAACATGTGGGTTTCTGAAAATGGAAAACCCCTTTAAGGATTTTTCGACAATGTAACCAGCTTTGGCAATGTATGACCCCAGACCACTTCTCCGTCACACGGCTTAGGGCGGCTTTGCACGTTGCGACATCGCAAGCCGATGCTGCGATGTCGCACGCGATAGTCCACGCCCCCGTCGCAGGTACGATATCGTGTGATAGCTGGCGTAGCGAACATTATCGCTACGCCAGCTTCACATGCACTCACCTGTCCTGCGACCGTCGCTCTGGCCGGCGACCCGCCTCCTTATTAAGGGGGCGGGTCGTGCAGCGTCATAGCGACGTCACACGGCAGGCGGCCAATAGCGGCGGAGGGGCGGAGATGAGCAGGATGTAAACATCCCGCCCACCTCCTTCCTTCCGCATATCCTACGGAAGCCGCGGTGACGCCGGTAGGAGATGTTCCTCGCTCCTGCGGCTTCACACACAGCGATGTGTGCTGCCGCAGGAGCGAGGAACAACATCGGACCGTCGCGTCACCGTAATTATGGATTACGCCGACGCTGCATCGATGATACGATTACGACGATTTTGTGCTTGTTAATCGTATCATCTAGGATTTACACACTACGATGTCGCATGTGATGCCGGATGTGCGTCACTTTCAATTTGACCCCACCGACATCGTACCTGCGATGTCGTAGTGTGCAAAGCCCGCCTTAGTGTCAGGTGCCGGATTGCTTCCTAATTATTTGGTGGTCCACTCTGTTTACATATGATGATCAATGGGGGTTTCCAGCTGTCGGACCACCATAGGTATGATATTGATGACCTATCCTATTGACAACACCATAACATCATTTCTCAATATGACATGAAAACTGTTCCTAGGCTTGAGGTCACTTTCCCAAGACGTGTGGCTTTTTTTTAATGGTCAACTTCCAAAATCCATAGACTTAGTGGATTCAAAGGGGAAGCTATTGTCCTTGCGGAGACTGACACGTCATTCCAGCATGCCAGTGGTGAGGAGACTTTAATCCACAATACTCCTCTGGGAAATATGCAATTTGTCTCTTCAGTGACGAAGGAGACGAACTCTAGTGCCACCTATTAGAAGTAGCAATCCTAAAAGTCAAAGTGACCCTTTAATGAGCCTTGTCATATGACTTAGGATTTATGCAAGTGTCGCGGGCGGGGAGGAGGGTGCCGGCACCGCGCTCACCCCTCTGCTCGGGTCCGGCTGCTGCTGCTGCTCAGTGGTGGCTCGAGCGGTGGGCCGGATCTCGGGGGTTTCTCGAGCGGCACTCCTCGCCCGTGAGTGAAAAGGGGATTGTGTTGGGGGAGATTGTCCGTGACGCCACCCACGGTTGTGGTGATTTGTAGCACCACCGCTGCTCAATATGGGGATCCCGGGAGTGGTGATGCGGAGCAGCCAGGTGTTGTGTTGCCCCTCTGTGGGTAGGGGTTGATGATCCCGGGGCCCAGTGATGGAGTGGAAGGGTGCAGGGCCTGGTGGGCGCAGTGACGCGGGGGCAGCGCTGTGCCTTGCGGCACTGTGGTACTCACTCAGCCTGAGACGTTGACACAGTTTTACGGTAAACCACACGGCTGGAAAGACGGTTCCCACGGACGGCTGCACCTGCTCTCCCAGCAGGTAACGGTGATGTCCCTCTGACCTGCACCTGATATTGCTATGTTGGTTGTGATGGGTTCCCACCGGTAACCCGCTCCCCGGCTTGGATATGGGCCGGAGGAGCCCTACTTTGCCCGCAGACGCTGGCCCTGAGGAGCTGGTGCCCTGGCGGTGGCGGTGTTCCTCCCTAATGGTCGGACTGTTGTCTTCAATCGGGACTTGGTTGTTGGGGGATTGACGTCCCCTTCACTGACGGATTCGGCAAATTATGGCGACTCCTAGCCTTGCCGGGGTCCGAGAGGCCCCTGCCCTGGTGCTGACTGTCCTTCGTATACTGCTCAAGACCGCCGGGCCACTACCCATACGCGGTCCTTCCAGCAACCTCCGAGCAGTCCCCCTCCGGACAATCACTGCTGTTGCTGACCTTGCTGACCTGTCCTGCACTTCGCTGGACTCACTTCAGGCCTTTCTACGTACACTTTTGTTCCTTTTCTTCCTTGCTCTACTACCACTTCACTTTCACTTAGCTCCTCTACCACTTCCTTCTACTTTCACTTCCCTCACTAAACTCAAGCTCTTCCCTGAGCTGACTCTGATCTTTCCACTTCTCCCTCCAAACTCTAACTGCCTGGTTCTCCCGCCTCCAGAGCTGTGTACTCCTCTGTGGGCGGAGCCAACCGCCTGGCCCACCCCCTGGTGTGAACATCAGCCCCTGGAGGAAGGCAACAAGGATTTTGGTAGCTTTGATGTTCCTGAATGGGATGTAGGGTGTGGTGGTGTGATGACCTGTGACCCCTGGCTTGCACAAGATCAGAACCTACATTCGCAGACACTGTGTTTCAGGATGGTTGTCCCTCATCAGTACAAAGAGGAGCTTAAAGTCTCCTCACCACTGGCATGCTGGACTGGTGTGTCAGTCTCCTCAAGGAAAATAGCTTTCCCTTTAGACCCCATTTTAGCCTTTCATACAGCCAGATCAGATCTCATACTTTGCACTGATGAGGGGCAACCACCCCGAAGCACCGTGTCTGCAAATTGAGGTTCTGATCTGGCATAAACCCTAAGTCATATGACAAGGCTCATTAAAGCGTCACTTTTGACTTTTAGGATTGATACCTCTAATAGGTGGCACTAGAGTTTGTCTACTTCCTCCCTGAAGAGACAATCTGCATATTTCCCAGAGGAGCATTGTAGCTTAAAGTCTCCTCAGCACTGGCAAGCTGGAATACACCGGTGTGTCAGTCTCCGCAAAAAATGAATTACATATTTTGATTCAGATGATTAAATATACCTAAAATCAAACCTAATATCTGAGGCACCATTTTTTTTTTTTTGCTTTTGTTCCCCATTGAAAGTGATCAGAACATTTGCTAAAAGTTGAATTTTGAAGATTTACTCAAATTGAGCTAGAAAATTGGATTTCTATCAAATTTATTCAATGAAACTCGAATGTTAAATTTTGTTAAAATGCTATTTATTATCCTCTGAGGTCTCCCCATCCCAAAGTAAAATTAATGTATTGGCCAAGAAAATATCATCCCTTGCCCTTTGGGTGTCTCTACCACCGACACTCCCCACCGGCCTTCCACCGGCTTTTTAATTCATCTGCTCTGAGTCAAGTTCCAGCACTGGTCTCCTCTTACTTTTTCCAGTGCTGTTTAGGTCATGACATGCACGGCCCCTTGTGGTCTTGTGGAGCAATTTACTTTATGACGTCATGAGATGCATCAAGAAGTAATCGGTATCGGAAGCCAGAGAGGGAGACTTAGGAAGTTGGTGAAGGACCGGTGGGGAGCTATAGTAACTATATTTTATTGTTAATCAAAAAGGTCCATGGAGCTCTGTTTGGAGTCTCGACATGGAAAATAGCCAGATATCCCTCCGGGAAGGACATAGCCAAGGAGTGGCTCTTTTTAGGAGACCACCATAACCACCATATTAAGTGGCCCTTTTAGTCAATATCCAGCTCTTGACAAATTTAAAGATATGACAAGGGAAATTCCAAGGCCAGGTATCCATCCACCGACAGCTGTTTCGGGGTATTGCCCCTCATCAGTGTGTATATTTTATTGTTGTTTTTTTTAACCCCAGCCCATATGATATAATCCACACATTTTGGGGAATTCTAAAGGAACAACATTTTTTCAAAATCAATTATCTGATCTTTAAAATAAATTATTTGTTGGAGCAATGGTCACCAAAATCTCGGTGAAAGGCAAGAAGTGGCAACTAGTTGATCTGCATTTCTTGTCACCATTTAAAAAATTGGGAAGTAATACAGCCTAAAAGTTTGGGTGCCCATTGACTTCTAAGGGGTTCGGGATCCAAGGTCAAGTTCAGATGACGTTCTGGTACGAAACTGAACTTTTAACTACGAACCTAGCTAACGAGAAGACCTACGGGTCCGCTCATCCCTTCTTGTGAGCTATGCCCAGACTGTAGCTGGTGACAGTTGTATATCACAGCTGACATTACTGCAGTGGCTGGGACCATACCTACCATGATGGTAGTGATGTAACTTGAAGCACATATGGGCCCCCAATGCAAAAGCTCCACTGGAGCCCCTAACTATTGAAAGTCTTTAGAAGCCTTGGTCTGGTCATATACAGTACAGACCAAAAGTTTGGACACACCTTCTCATTTAAAGAGGTTTCTTTCTTTTCATGACTTTGAAACTTGTAGATTCACATTGAAGGCATCAAAACTATGAATTAACACATGTGGAATGAAATACTTAACAAAAAAGTGTTAAACAACTGAAAATATGTCTTATATTCTAGGTTCTTCAAAGTAGCCACCTTTTGCTTTGATTACTGCTTTGCACACTCTTGGCATTCTCTTGAGGAGCTTCAAGAGGTAGTCACCGGAAATGGTTTTCACTTCACAGGTGTGCCCTGTCAGGTTTAATAAGTGGGATTTCTTGCCTTATAAATGGGGTTGGGACCATCAGTTGTGTTGTGCAGAAGTCTGATGGATACACCACTGATAGTCCTACTGAATACACTGTTAGAATTTGTATTATGGCAAGAAAAAAGCAGCTGAGTAAAGAAAAACGAGTGGCCATCATTACTTTAAGAAATGAAGGTCAGTCAGTCCCAAAAATTGGGAAAATTTTGAAAGTGTCCCCAAGTGCAGTGGCAAAAACCATCAAATGCTACAAAGAAACTGGCTCACATGAGGACCGCCCCAGGAAAAGAAGACCAAGTGTCACCTCTGCTGCGGAGGATAAGTTTATCTGAGTCACCAGCCTCAGAAATCGCAGGTTAACAGCAGCTCAGATTAGAGACCAGGTCAATGCCACACAGAGTTTTAGCAGCAGACACATCTCTAGAACAACTGTTAAGAGGAGACTTTGTGCAGCAGGCCTTCATGGTAAAATAGCTACTAGGAAACCACTGTTAAGGACAGGCAACAAGCAGAAGAGACTTGTTTGGGCTAAAGAACACAAGGATTGGACATTAGACCAGTGGAAATCTGTGCTTTGGTCTGATGAGTCTAAATTTGAGATCTTTGGATCCAACCACCATGTCTTTGTGTGACGCAGAAAAGGTGAACGGATGGACTCTACATGGCTGGTTCCCTCCGTGAAGCATGGAGAAGGAAATGTGATGGTGTGGGGGTGCTTTGCTGGTGACACTGTTGGGGATTTATTCAAAATTGAAGGCATACTGAACCAGCATGGCTACCACAGCATCTTACAGCGGCGTGCTATTCCATCCGGTTTGCGTTTAGTTGGACCATCATTTATTTTTCAACAGGACAATGACCCCAAACACACCTCCAGGCTGTGTAAGGGCTATTTGACTAAGAAGGAGAGTGATGGGGTGCTACGCCAGATGACCTGGCCTCCACAGTCACCAGACCTGAACCCAATCGAGATGGTTTGGGGTGAGCTGGACCGCAGAGTGAAGGCAAAAGGACCAACAAGTGCTAAGCATCTCTGGGAACTCCTTCAAGACTGTTTGAAAACCATTTCCGGTGACTACCTCTTGAAGCTCATCAAGAGAATGCCAAGAGTGTGCAAAGCAGTAATCAAAGCAAAAGGTGGCTACTTTGAAGAACCTAGAACATAAGACATATTTTCAGTTGTTTAACACTTTTTTGTTAAGTATTTCATTCCACATGTGTTAATTCATAGTTTCGATGCCTTCAATGTGAACCTACAATTTTCAGAGTCATGAAAATAAAGAAAACTCTTTGAATGAGAAGTTGTGTCCAAACTTTTGGTCTGTACTGTAGACCATAGGGATCTTTGGGGCTCCAGGGTTCGGGTGCGATTGCAACCCCTGCACTATTGTAGGTACACCCCTGCATACCAATTAACCTGTCGTATGCAGCAGTTAATAACTGTGGTATTTAAGTAGTCAATGGAAAGGATGGGATTCCATCAAAACATTGGCACCATTGTGACGCAATCAGGTCAATTTATTTCCACTGATAGCAAGTACAGATCTTCCTGGAGACTATAAGAAAAAAAATGGAAAAAAAAACCCAAAACATTTTTAATAAATTTATTTATCACATTAAAACATCTAAAAATAAATAAAAAGTTCATATTTTTATTTTTGCAGCTGTAACAACCTTTTCTAGAAAAACAAAAACAAATTGGCGCAAATGGAAATTAAAACTTGTAACGGAAAATAAACGAGTCGTGGCTCTGACAATACGAGGACAATAAAAAGTTTTAAATTGTGTTTAAAAATTTTGTAAAAGTAGTGTAACATAAAAAAAATAAATAAATGTTATGTTTTAGCTGTCACGGTTAGTAAGATGCAGAATTTGCGGTCCACGTGTCCCGGTGATAGCCTATATATCCAGTTGTCTTAAGTTGGCTGACTTTTTGGGAGTCAGTGTGCTCCTAGAGGATAGACAGCGGGGCACCATACCTTTCATCCCCTTGTAATAACTAAGCTCCTCAGATACAATGGTTGATCTGCTGAAGGTGACATTGTGCTGACCCTTATCTATGTACCATTGTGTGTTCATCTCTTCTTCCACCTGGGACTCTCTCCTCTCTCCCTTGGCCAGTCTCTATAGTCCTAAAATCTTGATTGACAGGTCATTTGCACCCATTACCTATTGTCTTTTAGAATGAGTCATTATCACATGAAGAATGCCTGGTCCCTGGGACATCGCACCTGATATGGAGACTATTTTACGCCATTATTGTATTGTTCCAGTTAATTTATCTTTATCTCTATATACTAAAATCAAATTCTTGTGAATTCCTTTTAACTGAAGACATTTTGACCAGCCATGAATAAGGCTACTTTCACACTTGCGTTCAGCGGAGTCCGTCACTATGGACAATAGCGCAGTCCGTTAACGCACTGCGCTATTCTCCATAGACTTGTATGGACAACACACTGTAACGCAAGTGTCTGCGTTGCATCCGCTGGATGACGCAGCGTCGTTATTTTGACGCTGCGTCGAGCGTAAGGAACGCTGCATGTAACTTTTATTGAGCGACAGAAACCTTTATTTTTCACTGCACATGCCCTTTTTTTTTTTTTTATTTTTTTTTAAATCACAGAAACTTTATTTTGTTTCTCGGTGGCCAAACGTTCAGCTGAGCGCCCGGCCGCCGGCATGTGATAGCGTTCAGCTGAGCGCCCGGCCACTGGCATGTGAGAGCGCTCAACTGAGCGCCCGGCCGCTGGCATGTGAGAGCGCTCAGCTGAACGCCCGGCCGCTGGCATGTGAGAGCGCTCATGAGCGCCTGGCCGCCGGCATGTGATAGCGTTCAGCTGAGCGCCCGGCCGCTGGCATGTGAGAGCGCTCAACTGAGCGCCCGGCCGCTGGCATGTGAGAGCGCTCAGCTGAACGCCCGGCCGCTGGCATGTGAGAGCGCTCATGAGCGCCTGGCCGCCGGCATGTGATAGCGTTCAGCTGAGCGCCCAGCCGCCGACATGTGAGAGCGCTCAGCTGAGCGCCCAGCCGCCGACATATGAGAGCGCTCAGCTGAGCGCCCAGCCGCCGACATGTGAGAGCGCTCAGCTGAGCGCCCAGCCGCCGACATGTGAGAGCGCTCAGCTGAGCGCCCAGCCGCCGACATATGAGAGCGCTCAGCTGAGCGCCCAGCCGCCGACATGTGAGAGCGCTCAGCTGAGCGCCCAGCCGCCGACATATGAGAGCGCTCAGCTGAGCGCCCAGCCGCCGACATGTGAGAGCGCTCAGCTGAGCGCCCGGCCGCCGGCTATTGAGAGCGATCAGCTGAGCGCCCGGCCGCCAGCATGTTAGAGCGCTCAGCTGATCGTTCACAATAGTCTGCTGCCGGTAAAACTGTAAAGAAGAAAATAAATAAATAAATAAAAAAAAAAAAAAGCTTTCCGCTGTTTTGTACGATCCGTTGCATCCGTCACACAACGCAATGCTACGGAAGCCGTCCAACGCAAGTGTGAAACTAGCCATAGATGGCTTGGAAGGATATATTTTTTCTTGGCTACTTTCAGCTTTACGGATCCACATTTGCGTTTCTGCAACTTGGACAGAAGCCTAACTTTCAATAGAAACATAAGAGATTCCCATAGTTCAGAATTCCCCAATATGTTAATAATGCAGATGTGTCACCCAGGAAAGGGGGTACTCGGTCCCGGTCGGTTGTAATTAGGAATGTCACTCTGGTGACCGTTGCCCGGTCCCGTGCCCTGGGGCTTCTATTGTAAAGGGGGTTATTATTTACAGTAGGGATGAGAGTTACTGTACGTGACGCCACCTGCGGGTTGCAGTTAAAGGTGGAGAACCGCCGCTGCTGAATGTGGGTACTCCCAGAGCTGGTGATGGTAGCAGCAATGGTCTTGGCCCTCCGCAGGTAGGGCCGTGCCTGGGAGATGTGACGGGGGCAATAACGGAGACCACACCAGGTTGTCTTGAACAGTCTCTATTCACTCAAACCCATGGATACTGGTTCAGGTCCCTTGGAGTATCAGTGCCAATGTAGTGACCCAGGTTGCTCTGTCCCCGGCACTCTCTTTTGGTTGGGTCCCCGTAGCGTGGAGCGTTTGGGGTCCGACTGTCCCTTTTGGGGTTCAGTCTCCTCCGTACGGCGGACAGTGCGGACCCAATGGGGAGGTAAGTGTCCGAACCCTGATCCTAGTTTACTGCTGATGCCCCCGGATTATTTGGTTTGGTGAAGTCCATGAAGGTGTCCTCACCGTATCAAGCCGTGTAGAACTGGCGCCTGATCTAGGGCCCTGTGCCCCGTGCGTGCTCCGGTCCCAGCGGTATCTGTCTGTACCCGCCCTGGCGACTTGTCTCCTGTGCCCCTGGGTCACCGTTGCACGGACTCAGCTCAGGCACGTCCGCACACCTCTCTGTGTGCCACACTTCTCTCTGACTGCTCACCCCTCCCACCAGGCTGGCTACTCCCGGGACTCGTTCCTTCCCATAGGCGACCATCCCCTTACATGGTTAACCCTCTATCCCCGGTGTGGAGTGGAGAACTAGGATTTTTGGTTGTGCTTTGGTGGTATCGGCACTGGTACTCCAGGTCCCAGGGGGTAGGTCCTGCATCCCCAAGAGGATGTAGTTCCCTTTAGTGCCCTGAGTGGCTCAGGGGCGCTACACAGACAGCAAATAAAAGATGGAGCAATACAGGTCAGTCGTAGAAGGAGTGGACATCGTCTTCGGAATCTGACCGGTCACGATTTGATTTTTCAGAATCCTTTTCATTCTGGAAAAATTCTTCACTTGACTCTGGAAGAGAAAGTAGAAACATCTAGAAAGTATTATTGTCGTATAGTACAATATATCACAAAAGTGAGTACATCCCTCACATTTGTGTAAATATTTTATTATATCTTTTCATGGGACAACACTGAAGATCTGGCCCTGTGATACAATGTACAGTGTCAGTGTGCAGCTTGTGTAATAGTGGTGCCCTCTAAATAACTCAACACACAGCCACTAATGTCTAAACCACTGGCAACAAAAGTGAGTACACCCCTAAGTAAAAATGGCCAAATTGTGCCCAAAATGTCAATATTTTGTGTGGCCGCCATTACTTTTAAGGAGTAGGACGTCACCTGCGTCATCCACGTAACTGGCAAAATCTCACGCCTGCCAGAGACAGTGCCAGCTCGCGTAGGCGCACTTATGTTTTCGACTCTGGCCACAAAAGGAAATGTCTCTGCGCAGGTGTGAGATTTTGCCAGTTACGTGGATGACGCAAGTGACGTCCTACTCCTTAAAAGTAATGGCGGCCACACAAAATATTGACATTTTGGGCACAATATGGCCCCGGCATCATCCATATCAATCATCAAAGGAGGCCGAGATCAGCGCCGAAGGGAGGGTCAGGAGCCGCAAAACAGGATGCCAATTGGACCGGGCCGACGAATTTACATATATGGAGGGAGATAGAATGAAGGTATTTTCGGAGTCTGCAGGGCACAAGATGCATCGTTATACAATGCAGCACAGGCGATGGTTAAGAACCAGTCTTAGTTTACAAAGCCAAAATTTGTTGGCAGGTTCCCTTTAACTTCAGGCAAACTGAAACATCTATGTGTACCGCCCCGGGGCTCGGATGGCTGCCAAGCCGCTCAGGTCCGTGCTCGTCGGTGGGTGGCTTGAGCTCCTCCCGGACCCGGGGGTCACGTCGCTCTGAAGGGGAGTTGGCGCTACGTGTAGGGATTTTCGGTGGGGAAGGTTCACGGCCGAGGCCGTGGCGTTTAGTGATGTACGTTCGTGACGCAACCCACGGGTTGTGGTGAATGTGGACACCACCGCTGCCGTTAACTAGGCTCCCAGGGACGATGTTATTCAGCTTGGTGTTGACCCCTCCGTGGGCAGGGGGTGATGGTCCCGGAGCCCGGAGGCCTGAGGGCACTGTTGTACTCACTATGACAGATACACCGAAGTCTCTGGTAAACCAAAAAGGATGGTGGTCGGTGCCCGCAGCCGGTTGCCCCTTTCTCAGGTTGGTGGTCCCCGCCTTTCTCCTGCACCTATGGTAGAACTTGATTGCCTATGCTTCAGCAATGGTAGTCCGCTCCCCGGCTTGATGTGTGTCGGGGAACCAGTTTGCCCGCAGGCGCTGGCCCGTGGGATCGCTCTGCCTGTGCGGTGGCTTTCTATCCCCCTCGGTGGGCTGTTGCCATCTTTCGGGTCTTGGGACGGGAAAGAACCTAAGGTCCAGACCTCAATCAGTGAATTTGACGTGGTCCAGTGGCTTCTGGACCTCGTTCTGGGTCTGAATACCCCCCCTGGTGCTCCGGTTTCCGGTTGGCTCCCTGGTTTGGTACTGGTGGGCCACTACCCTGTCCCGGACCCTTACGGTTCCACCAGCCATCTTCCCGGCTCCTGCAGGCGGCAACCACCGTCTGCCTCCTTGCCACGGTACCAGGGCTACGACCGCGGCACCGGTCAGTGTTGTCGCTGCAGACCTGACGCCACAGGCCTGCTGCACTTGAACTTGAACTCCACTCCACTTCACTATACTGACTGAACTGACTGACTGTTTCCTGTCTCAGGCCCTCTGGACTCCTCAGTGGGCGTGGCCAACCGCCTGGCTCCGCCGCCTGGTGTGACCATTGAACACAGAGAGGTGACAAGGGTTTGTAGGTTGGCTGCTGTCACCTTATTAGGGGCTGGTGTTTGTGCAGGGGGTCTACCTGTGACTACCTGGCTAGTCCAGGGTATCACATTTGCATCTAGTGAAAAAAAAAAATCACCATTGTTTCAGCTGAGAAGAGCCGGTCTAGGTCTCGGCAGGGAAGAGCTGGTATAGGTCTTGGGGCTGGGAAGAGCCGGCCCAGATCTCAGTTGGGAAGAGCCGGTCTAGGTCGCGGCTTAGAAGAGCTGGCCTAGGTCTTGGGGCTGGGAAGAGCCGTCCCAGATCTCCGCTGGGAAGAGCCAGCTTAGATTTCGGCTGGGAAGAGCCAGCTTAGATTTCCGCTGGGAAGAGCCAGCTTAGATTTCGGCTGGGAAGAGCCAGCTTAGATTTCCGCTGGGAAGAGCCAGCTTAGATTTCCGCTGGGAAGAGCCAGCTTAGATTTCCGCTGGGAAGAGCCAGCTTAGATTTCCGTTGGGAAAAGCAGGCTTAGGTCTCGGCTAGGAAGAGCTACGGATTAGTCTGATCTCCGGAAATGGTGCTTGGCCGGACCTTCATATTATTATTATACTGTATATGCAAGAACTTATTGTATGACTCCACTTTTACAAATGATCACCTGAATTGAAGTGTGTGCAAAAGAATTCTGCTGGGTGTGAACAGCGCTGTGGAACCTAATTTAGATACATCTTGGATGGATTTTTAAAATATGGGAATGGGGCCCTAAAAACGAACTTACCTTCTGACGGTGGCTTGAGAACAGAGGCAACTTCTGTATGTCTGCTGGAAAGAAAAACGGAATTGGTCAGATGGATCCAATCCAGTGGAATCTGCCAATCATTGTAGGCATCCAAATTTGTTTTACCTGAAAGTGGAACTTGCAAGAGACTCCTGATCGGGAAATGCGGCCCTGGACTCCACAGGATTCAGCTGAAGTAGATCCATAGATCCATCTTCACTGCATCTTTTGTGCTTTTCTCTACTAAAAAAAATCCCAAAAAACACAGCTGATTTTAACAAGCAATAAATGTAACTATTGGGTAGATTAAATAGTTAAATCTATGTTAGATTCCATGTATACAGACACTTGAACAACCCACGTAGAAAATTATCATGCACTTAAGTGGTCGTCAACTTTTGGGGACAATTTTATTTTATTTATATTTTTTTACTTAAATGTATGTATTTTAAGCTAAAAAAAAATCTTTTTTACAAATGGGTTTCATGAAAATATTTGCATTGTTTAGGTTTTTTTGTACTTTAAAATGTCATTTTTCTGTGGTTCTAAATCAGCAGACCAGAAAAAGACAGATAAAAGAATTCCAATTCACCCTTCAGATTATCAGAATAAACTCACTGACATATCCTCAGTTAACTCATTCAGATTATCAGAATAAACTCACTGACATATTCTCAGTTAACTCATTCAGATTATCAG
The DNA here is from genome assembly GCF_048569485.1 of Anomaloglossus baeobatrachus. Classification (NCBI taxonomy): domain Eukaryota; kingdom Metazoa; phylum Chordata; class Amphibia; order Anura; family Aromobatidae; genus Anomaloglossus; species Anomaloglossus baeobatrachus. Next base: position 44,849,155 of record NC_134362.1, read on the forward strand.
AACAAACTCCCTGGCATATTCTCAGTTAACTCATTCAGATTATCAAAACAAACTCACTGACATATTCTCAGTTACCTCATTCAGATTATCAGAATAAACTCACTGGCATATTCTCAGTTAACTCATTCAGATTATCAGAACAAACTCCCTGGCATATTCTCAGTTAACTCATTCAGATTATCAAAACAAACTCACTGACATATTCTCAGTTACCTCATTCAGATTATCAGAATAAACTCACTGGCATATTCTCAGTTAACTCATTCAGATTATCAGAATAAACTCACTGATATATTCTCAGTTAACTCATTCAGATTATCAAAACAAACTCACTGACATATTCTCAGTTAGCTCATTCAGATTATCAGAATAAACTCACTGGCATATTCTCAGTTAACTCATTCAGATTATCAGAATAAACTCACTGATATATTCTCAGTTAACTCATTCGGATTATCAAAACAAACTCACTGACATATTCTCAGTTAGCTCATTCAGATTATCAGAACAAACTCACTGACATATTCTCAGTTAGCTCATTCAGATTATCAGAACAAACTCACTGACATTCTCAGTTAACTCATTCAGATTATCAGAACAAACTCACTGACATATTCTCAGTTAACTCCTTCAGATTATCAGAACAAACTCACTGACATATTCTCAGTTAACTCATTCAGATTATCAGTACAAACTCACTGACATATTCTCAGTTAGCTCATTCAGATTATCAGAACAAACTCACTGACATATTCTCAGTTAGCTCATTCAGATTATCAGAACAAACTCACTGACATATTCTCAGTTAGCTCATTCAGATTATCAGAACAAACTCACTGACATTCTCAGTTAACTCATTCAGATTATCAGAACAAACTCACTGACATATTCTCAGTTAACTCATTCAGATTATCAGAACAAACTCACTGCCATATTCTCAGTTAGCTCATTCAGATTATCAGAACAAACTCACTGATATATTCTCAGTTAACTCATTCAGATCAGGAAAAAAACTCACTGACATATTCTCAGTTAGCTCATTCAGATTATTAGAACAAACTCACTGACATATTCTCAGTTAGCTCATTCAGATTATCAGAACAAACTCACTGACATTCTCAGTTAACTCATTCAGATTATCAGAGCAAACTCACTGACATATTCTCAGTTAACTCATTCAGATTATCAGAACAAACTCACTGCCATATTCTCAGTTAGCTCATTCAGATTATCAGAACAAACTCACTGACATAATCTGAATGAGCTAACTGAAAATATGTCAGTGAGTTTGTTCTGATAATCTGAATGAGCTAACTGAGAATATCAGAACAAACTCACTGACATATTCTCAGTTAGCTCATTCAGATTATCAGAACAAACTCACTGACATATTCTCAGTTAAATCATTCAGATTATCAGAACAAACTCACTGGCATATTCTCAGTTAGCGCATTCAGATTATCAGAACGAACTCACTGACATATTCTCAGTAAACTCATTCAGATCAGGAAAAAAACTCACTGACATATTCTCAGTTAGCTCATTCAGATTATCAGAACAAACTCACTGACATTCTCAGTTAACTCATTCAGATTATCAGAACAAACTCACTGACATATTCTCAGTTAACTCCTTCAGATTATCAGAATAAACTCACTGACATATTCTCAGTTAACTCATTCAGATTATCAGAATAAACTCACTGACATATTCTCAGTTAAATCATTCAGATTATCAGTACAAACTCACTGACATATTCTCAGTAAACTCATCCAGATTATCAGAACAAACTCGCTGCCATATTCTCACACATGACACCCCCCCTCAAAAAAAATGTAGCGCTAAACATGTATAAAATTAACAAATAATGACCTTTTATTACAAAATTGAGGGCGAGAACATGATTTCAGGCAGCATAACCAGAGGGGCCTAAACATGAAAGAGATGGAAGAATGGATTATTACACATACATACATACCAAATACTAATTTTTGTATCAATATGGACATCTGTATTCCAAGCAAAAGATCTGTCCTCACAGGAGATTTGAATAAAAGAAAAAGTTATTTGGAATAAAGTTAAACCCAAAATGTATCGATAAAGATAAAATATAAAAGGCGTACACGGGACCCGTATAAGTACGAGAGAGGGATCTGCCCTGTTGTAAAAAGGTACAGTATTTAAATAAAAATTCTGTCACAGTCTTGGAGTTTCTGCACATGCCCGGACCAAAGAATGTGGAGCATCAGTAATAATTAAGCAATTCATAAGCAAAACATAAACAATTGCGACAAATAGGAACTGCACAGATGATCTAAAATCGTCCAGCAACTGTAGAGTTAAGCCTGCAGCAGGAGGCAGGAGGTATCCAGCAGTGACCCAGAGGATGCTGGGAAGCAGAGAGTGTGTATTTGCTTCTGAAAAAGGAAAGAAGTTCATTTGTCTCTCTAAAAAGGAGCTCCGCTCAGAAAGTGTTGTGTAAGTATCCTAAGAAAAGTCAAGCTACAGAGATCTACCAGTTCAGGACAGAGACTGTCAGGAGTGGAAAACAGCTCAGGATAATTTGAAAGCAAACTATGTGCAGCAGAAGTATAGTGGAGAGAAGTGACCAAGTACAGGATGCATGATAGGGTTCAGTGTTCTGCTCTGTCTACATATACTGTGTAAGGAGAAAGCGTAATCTGTCAACAGACTGTCATATATGTTACCCATCTTTTTAGGGCGGCCTATCACACTCCCTAGCCGAGCTAAATTCACATAATCCCTCGTCAAACTCCATGGCACCCAAATGCATCTCAAGGTTCTGGCCAACTTATACAGGAAGCAATTATCTATCCCCCATTTTCTTGAGATGGCTGGATTGTCATTGTAAATAAGCACTTGTACCTTGCCCCCCCATCTCATTGTAGATTGTAAGCTCTCACGAGCAGGGTCGTCTTTTTTCCCTCTAAATATTGTACTTTCTATAACATTTACTTGTTTGTATATGATCCTCCTGAATTGTAAAGCGCTGCGGAATATGTTGGCGCTATAGAAATAAAGATTATTATTATTTATCTATTTATCTTCTCTCCTTACACAGAATCTTTCTACTTACACAGTGGATGTACACACAGCAGAACACTGTACCTTATCATTGCAGTGAGGTGGGAGAGGGGTGAATCCTGTGGTCACTTCTCTCCTCTATACTTCTGCTGCACAACAGAGTTTGCTTTTGAATTATCCTGAGCTGTTCTCCTCTCCTGACAGTCTCTGTCCTGAACTGGCAGATCTCTGTAGCTTGACTTTTCTCAGGATACATACACTATAATTTTCTGGGCACTGCTCCTTCTTCTTTCCAGAAAGACAAACAGACACTCCTTTCCTTTTGAAGAGGACAACAACACTCTCTGCTTCTCAGCATCCCCTGGGTCACTGCTGGATCCCTCCTGCCTCCTGCTGCAGGCTTAACTCTACAGTTGCTGGATCATTTGTGCAGTTCCTACTTGTCATACAGTGATTAGTTTTGAAGGATAATTCTGACATCTTGTTTCTGTGAGGACATCTTATCTATAGAACTACATTCTTACAATATCCGTAGGCTCCGTCTTAGTTTCATGTTGCTTAAGTGAAACAGTATTTTATACAGCTGGTATATAGCTGGCATAAATCAAGTAATATAACATATTGGCAAAATATGGATTGTAACATTTGTACTGATTATTTTTTTTAGCAGTGTACAAGAGGGTTACCAATCTCAGTGTCCACCTCCTACCCCGAACTGAAGATCGCGGACCACCCAAGCACCCAACAAGAACTGTGGAATATCTATATTTTAGAGGGGCTTAAACTAAAGGTTGCTTTACACGCTGCAACATCGTTAACGATATATCATCGGGGTCACGTCGTTAGTGACGCACATCCGGCGCCGTTAGCGACATCGCAGCGTGTGACACCAAGGAGCGACGATCAACGATCGCAAAAACATGAAAAATCGTTGATCGTTGACATGTCGCTCCTTTTCAAAATATCGCTGCTGGAGGTACGATGTTGTTCTTCATTCCTGCGGCGTCACTCATCGCTGTGTGTGACACCGCAGGAGCGATGAACATCTCCTTACCTGCGTCCACCGGCAATGCGGAAGGAAGGAGATGGGCGGCATGTTCCGGCCGTTCATCTCCGCCCCTACTCTGCTATTGGACGGCTGCTTAGTGACGCCGCACGCACCTCCCCCATGAAGGAGGGATTGTTCGGCGGTCACAGCGACGTCGCTGAAAAGGTATGTACGTGTGACACTGCCATAGCAATAATGTTCACTACGGCAGCGATCACCAAATGACGCACGAGCGACGGGGATGGGTGCTGTCGCTCGCGACATCGCTAGCAAACGCTAAAGATGTCGCAGCGTGTAAAGCACCCTTAAAGGCCACGTCTCACTAAGCGACATCGCTAGCGTCATCGCTGCTGAGTCACGGTTTTTGTGATGCAACAGGGATCTTGCTAGCGATGTCGCTGTGTGTGACATCCAGCAACGACCTGGCCCCTGCTGTGAGGTCACCGGTCATTACTGAATGTCCTGGACCATTTTTTGGTTGTTGCTCTCCCGCTGTGAAGCACAGATCGCTGTGTGTGACAGCGAGAGAGCAACGATATGAATGTGCAGGGAGCAGGGAGCCGGCTTCTGCGGACGCTGGTAACCAAGGTACACATCGAGTAACCAAGCAAAGCGCTCTGCTTGGTTACCCGATATTTACCTTGGTTACCAGCGTCCACAGCTTCTAGAAGCCGGCTCCCTGCTCCCTGCACACGTAGCCAAGGTACACATCGGGTAACTATAAGCAAAGTGCTTTGCTTAGTAGCCCGATGTGTACCATGGTTACCAAGCACAGCGTCGCTGGTGGCTGATTTCTGATCGCTGTGGAGATCTGCCTGATTGACAGCTCACCAGCGACCATGTAGCGACGCTCCAGCGATCCCTGCCAGGTCAGATCATGACGGGACCTTAACACGTCACAAGGAACGATCTTTAGACAAAATTAAAAAAACAATACAAGAAAATAAACTCTAAACTAAGTTGTCCCTGCCCTGAGGCCATGATTAGACCGACCTACAGGAAAGCATGATCCAAGTTTCGTGCTCCAAATTCTAAGGAGGATTTTAGGACATTAGAGTCGGTTCAAAGGCAACAACTATCCATTTTTTTGGCAGATCAATTCCCTTAAATAGGAGATTTTTCTTAACAAATCAGATTAATAAAAGACATATCTTCATTTTTTGTTTCTTTTTTTTTTTAGGACAATCAGTTCAAATAGAACCCAGATGTGAACATTCCCATAGAATATATAGTAAGTATGTGTCCTATATGTTTAAACAGATACAATATGTTTGTGGAAGGGCAGACACCGGTATGAGACCTAATCTCTGTTATATAGAGCAGATGCTAGAGAAAGAAGTTCCATAAATACCATTAATATATTATTTAAAGGGGTTTTGGAGAAAACATTTTTTGTTACTTAAATGCACATATTTAGAGCTAAAAATCATTTTTGCAATTGGGTTTCATAATAAATTTTGCAGCATTTGGCTTTAACAGGTTCTTCATTCATTCAGCTTTGATATGTGGTATAAATTAGCTGAGAGGAGCGCAGAGAAAGACAGATAGACGAGTTAAAACTAAATCTGAATGAGCTCACTGATGAATTGTCAGTTAACTCTCACGCTAGGTGCGGGGAAGTACCAAGCGAGCAACAAAAAGTGTGGAAGGGAGAGCTAGTGACCCCTGACCAAACCTACTGCTGGTCCCCGGGGTCACTCACCACCCTAGATAGGTCCCGCACCTATGCACCAAGCTGGATGCCTGACCCTAGGTATCCCTAGTGTTGGACCCTAAATAGGGAACGGGTGGGATGAGCTCTTTGTCAACCCCACTAAACAATAAAGGAAGACACATGGAGGACATACAGGGGGAAAAGCATGAACTACTTATCCACAGATGACTCAGGCAGGAGTTCAGCAACGGTGCCACAGAGGAGTACAAGCCACCTGCTTGCAACCAGAGCTAGAATTAAATTAATAATATCACCAGCACCAGTCCAGGGAAGATGGGAGTATTTAAGCACCAAGAGAATACTGATAATTAGCAGCTGGGTGGAAGGAGGGCTCCGCTGGGTCCAAAAGGGGAAGAGATAAATCCAGCAGGAAAGCTACCTATACCAATGAATACTGATGGCAGGAACAATAGAAAGTCAGGGAGCATTCTGTGCAGCCAGACGTTGTGACCTTCTATTGCCAGAAACCTCATGACTGTCTGTCCCCGTGACATTAATTTATTCTTCGGCCAGCAATAGACAAGTTTTACAGAGTAAATGGTGCTTATTTTTTAATGAAACACAACCGTATAATGGTTTTTAACCCCAAAGGCGTGAATTTAAGAAAAGGGCCACAAAGATGGACAATCCCTTTAAATAATATTGCTATACAGTCAGTATCTAAAAATTACACATTATACTTCCCAAATAACCTGTGCTGCAAAGTAGCCACATTATACTAACCTAATTTATAATTATGGTGCCTTTTGCTATTAAAATAATATCATAGAGCCTCGCATAGCATTCTCCCAACACTAGAGCTCTGGGTTTTCGGTTGCTGTGCAAGCACATGCCGTAAAGTGCTGCTGCAGCAAAGGTAAAATGACTCCATGAAAGAAAACTACTGAGGTTGTCATATTGGAAAAAGGAGGAAAGGAACCTGGGCTGTGGAAGAAGTCATGGGCAAACAGAGGGCACCATACACGAAAAACGTATAGTCACTTTTCAGTCGCAACGTGGAGTGATGCATTAAAGGGAATCTGTCAGCAGGTTTTTGCTATTTAATCTGAAAGCAGCATGATGTAGGGGCAGAGATCCTGATTCCAGGGATGTATCAGTTGCTCAGAAGCTTTTTCTGTAGTTTCAATACAATCAGTGTTTGATTAGTAGGAGATTATCACTGCAGGACTAGGTGTTCCGTGCTAGACAGTCCAGCAATTCTGTGTAACCCCGCCCCCACCACTGATTGGCAGCTTGCTGACAGTGTACTGTGTAATGATTGGTGTGGGCGGGGTTATATAAACTCAGAATTCCGACCACTACACCTACAGCACAGAAAACAGATTTTTTTTTCAAAAAGTCCAGCAAGCAGCCCAGTAAGTGACACATCGCTGGAATCAGGCGCTCATCCTCTACATGATGCTGCTCTCAGATTACATAGCAAAAATCTGCTTACAGACTCCCTTTAATAGCAAAGCAAATGGATACATTCCTATAAAGATAAATAAAACTCAGATCAACAATTGAAATTCAAAGCTTTCTTCTCTCGTGCATACCTCTGATTTTCTTTGTCTGTTTGCTCATCGTCGTTCAGCTCCTGATAGCTCGCTGAAACCAAAGGAAGCAACATATACAATAGGAAACACTAAAGTTGCATGAGAAATGCAATGGTAGCATGTCCCAAACTCTATTTTCATACACTAAACTTTGCTTCCTATCCTAGTTTTGAACCCTTTAATTTACACTAAAGGGTTTGTCCTCTACTTTCACATTCATAGCCTATCCTTAGGATAGGTCATTAATGTCTGATCGGCCGGGGTCCAACACCCGGAACCTCTGCCGATCAGCTATTGTTGGTCCTGGAGGCGGCAGCAGGCAGCCTTAAATGCTCAGTTCCGGAGCTGCTCCGTCTTCTGATAGTGGCCGCGGCCGGGTACTGCACATCCGCCTCCTATTTATGTGAATGAAAGACGGATGTGGAGTACCTGACCGCGGCCACTATCAGAAGACGGAGCAGCTCTAGAATTGAGCATGACCGGCTGCCTGCTGCTGCCGCCGGCAGGACTGACAACAGCTGATCGGTGAGGGTGCCGGGTGTTGGACCCCGGCCGATCAGACATTGGTGACCTATGCTAAGGATAGGCTATCAATGTAAATGTGGGGGCAACCTCTTTAAGACTAAAGATGGGCAAACCTGCAGGTGTTCAGACCTGGTGGGTCCTGTTGGGTTTAAGAAAAAAGGCCAGTTTGGGACCGGACTTGACTCCAGACGCCGAACCCCTTATAAGTCTAAGGGACCCAAACTTATGTATCATAAAATGGTGTTAGTAAGGGATAAGAGACTGCAAAGAGAAGCAAAATGGGGATTAAAGCGGGACAATTATACTTACCAACTTTCCTTGTGGCTGTCACACTGTTCCAGATCCGCTCATTAAAGCTTATGAATATTCACTGCTTCCCACGCCCACCCTCTCTGACAGCATCTGTGATTGGTTGCAGTCAGAATACCAGCATGTCGGCGTCTGTGATTGGTTGCTTTCACACTAGTTGTCTGGGTCCCAAAGTGGAGTGTAAAAATAAATAAATAATTGAAAAAAATGTAGTGTGGTCCCCTGTATTTTGTTACCCAGTGCAGATAAAGCAGACAGCTGGAGGCAGGAGGCTGAGGACGAGCAACTTAAAGATCATTTCACCCAACGAACAAGTATTTTGCTGGTTTGTTGGGTGATTGGCAGCCTGCTGATTTTTGGGAAATGTTCATTAAAAATGATCAGCCAGTGTAAAAGCACTGTAGGATTATAATAGGTGTGCCTGTATACCTGACCCAGAGTGCCCTTGAAAGTCTTTGAAGTGCTCAAGCATTTCTGTGTATTAAAGTAAGATCATTTCTGTTTAATTTATTTATGCGTTACTATGAATACATCTTCAAATGTAATCAATTCATAGACACCTAGACTCCTACCCATATGTGTATAAATAAATACATATATATATATATATATATATATATATATATATATATATATATATATATATATATATATATATATATAAATATATATATATATATATATATATATATTTATTTATTTCTTTATTTATTTATTTTTATGTATCACTAAATGTTGCATGGTATTATTTTTAATATTGTCTTACCACATAACGTTCGCCTTAAAAAAATGTAAATTTTTTGTGCTCCAGAAGATAAACTATAAATCTTGTATTACTTTTTATATACAGAAATGAAAAACTAGAGAATTTTAAACAAAAATAACCTAATCATGAGGATTGCAGATGAGACACAATTTTTCGACAATCTGGCAACCTTGGTATTACTGTAATTGTGTGCAAAATAAATGAAAACATCTGCCCTGGGTTATTTTTCTTTTATTTTGCCAAATAAAGCTTTCGACTAAAATCTCTTGTAATAGCACGCTTGGCACATTTTAAAGGGGTTTTCGGAGCTCATTAAAATACAAAGAAATACTTCTATGTGCCTACATTCTCACGAGATGATTGACATTAGAGATGAGCGGATGAGGCATAATTACAATCCGCCTCTTTGTGCAATTTTTCTCAGGAAATTAGATTTGCAGAAAAGTTATTCTTCACAATTTTAATGTGTCTTATTGTACTCTGGGGTCTCTCCAGACGTCAGAACATAATAACCATAATATCCCAAAAAAATAAAATGCTTATGCTCAACCTACGGTTGCCTTTCCGGTGTCACACACCTGTGCCAGGTCCAGGCTCTGCTCCCTTCACCTTGGTCCACTTAACTTTCTTGTGCTCCACGTCGGGCTTTGTAAATTTGCATGTGTTGAGCTTCCTAGGCCTATTTAAGGCCTACCAAGACAAGCACCCGTGCAACGACTTGTTTGTGGTCTCTAGGATGTCTCCTGTCTGCCTGCAACTTCCAGTACCTCTGATTTTTGATCCCAGTCTTCCAGGAGCTCTGCTACCTTTCTGTAGCCTCCAAGATGTCTTCTGTCTGCCTGTGTCTTCCAGCACTTCTGCTTCTTGTTCCTAGTCTTCCAGATCCTCTGCTACATATTTGCGGTTTCCAGGCTTCCAGTACCTCTGCTTCTTGTTCTCAGTCTTCCGAGACCACTGCTACCTGTCTGTGGTCTCCAGGAAATCTCCTGTCTGTCAACAGCTTCCAGTACCTCTGCTACATGTATGTGGTCTCCAGGATGTCTCATGTCTGTCTGCAGCTTACAGTATCTAGTAGTATCTTGTTACTTGTTCCCAATCTTCCAGGAACCCTACTACTTGTCTGCAGTCTCCAGGACATCTCATGCCTGCCTGTGGCTTCCAGTACCTATGCTACCTGTCTGCGGTCTCCACTAGCATACCTCCCAACTTTTAAAGAAGGAAAAGAGGGACAAATTTTTAGGCCACGCCCCCTAACCACACCCATTTCACAGTCACGCCCATATCCACTCCCCATCCACACCCATTCAGCATGGACACGCAGGCAGCCGGCGGGCCTCCAGCATGGACACGCAGGCAGCCGGCGGGCCTCCAGCATGGACACGCAGGCAGCCGGCGGGCCTCCAGCATGGACACGCAGGCAGCCGGCGGGCCTCCAGCATGGACACGCAGGCAGCCGGCGGGCCTCCAGCACGGAGACGCAGGCAGCCACAGTGAGGCTTCCTGCGTCTGCGTCACAAGAAACAAACAATTTTAAAGTTACTATATGAAAAAACGGTACAGTACTTACAAAGTTACAAAAAAGATGAAAGGGCAGAAAGACACACAAGGGAAAAATATTACAAAAATAAAAGGGAAAAAATAAGGAAATGTCATATGGATTATGAGACCTTCTGGAAGAGAAATTGCTGCAGAAATTTGGCCAGATCTACAATTCTCTGTTCTCTCACCAAGTCTGATAATACATTTGTGTGACGCCCTGGGCAAGCCATGGGTCACAGGTCACAACACCACACGCACCCCACATTCCCTGCAGATACACACAACGTCAAAACTAAAATCCTTGTTGCCTTCCTCCAGGGGCTGGTGCCCACACCAGGGGGTGGGCCAGGCGGTTGGCTCCACCCACCGAGGAGTTCACAGCCCTGGAGGCGGGAGAACCAGGCAGTTAAGCTAGGGAAGTGAAGGAGTAAAGATAGAGTTTTGGAGGAGGAGGTGGAAGGAGTTGAAGTGGAGAGTTAGAAGTGGGAGTTCAAAGTGAGAGGAAGTGGTAGAGGAGCTAAAGTAAGAGCAACAGAGAAAGTGACAGAAAGAAGCCTGAAGTTGGCCCGGGTGTGTGCCCCGGACTGAGACAGCAAGGTTGGCAGATGGCGGTGACTGTCTGCAGGCGAGACTGATTGGAGGTTGCCGAAAGGACCGTGGACGGGTGGTGACCCGGTGGTACCAGAGCGGTATACGAAGATTAGTCAGCACCAGGGCAGGGGCCTTTCGGATCCCGGCAAGGCTAGGAGTCGCCGAATTTGCCAAATCCGTCAGTGAAGGGGACGACTGTCTCCCAACAACCAAGTCCCGTTTGAAGGCAACAGTCCAACCGTTAAGGGGAGACACCGCCACCGCCAAGGCACCAGTTTCCCAGGGCCAGCGCCTGCGGGCAAGAGTGGAGCTCCTCCGGCTCATATCCAAGCTGGGGAGCGGGTTACCGGTGGGAACCCATCGCTACCAAACAACAACACATAGGTGCAGGGAAGAGACCGTCACCGTCAACTGCAGGGGAAGTCAGCACCGTAACCGTCCGAAGGACCCGTCCAACCAGCCGTTTGTTTACCGAGAACTGTGTCGTGTTTACTGGCTGAGTGAGTACCTCCGTGCCGTGCGGCACAGTGCTGCCCCTGCACCTCCACAGGCCCCATACCCGCCTGTCAACCATCCCAACCCCATCACTGGGCCCCGGGATCACCAACCCCTACCCACGGAGGGGCAACACAACAACTGGCTGCTCCATACCATCACTCCCGGGATCCCCAGCCAGAGCAGCGGTGGTGTACATTCAATCACCACAACCGTGGGTGGCGTCACGGACAATAAACTATCCCCAAATCCCAATCCCCTTTCACTCACGGGCGAGGAGCGCCGCTCGAGTCCCCGGGATCCGGCCCATCGCTCGAGCCACCGAGCAGCGGCAGGCCGCAGCAGCCGCGGCAGCCGGACCCGAGCAGGGGAGAGCGCGGCGTCCCCTCCTCCGCCCGCGACATTTGCATGAGAGATTTTAAAGAGGCTGTCCACTACTTAAACATTGATCGCCTATCTCTAAAAGTGAGCTCCACAAGGTCCAGCAACCTATAGAAGGGACCCCGTAAGGATGGCTGTAGTGGGAAACTGGACAGGCAGAGATGGCCTCGTCGGCACAACCAGCGAGGAAAGACTGGACATGAGAGCTGACCCTGTGGACCACAGGGGTCGGTGAGCAAGGGATTCTGTCTAATAGTATGGACACTCTGGGTAACACCACCTAGAAATATTGAAAAAAATACAAATTCCTTTAGGAGAAAAGGATCCACTTTCCTGATGATCAGGAGCTGGTTCCTGCAGGGGAAAAGCTGTTGGTACCTTGTCAGTAGCCTGCAAAGGACATGATCTAATCCAATCTCTGTAAGAAAGAATGTAAGCACCGGCCAACAGACACGAAAACTGAAGTGATGCCATGCTCGAGGCCACTCGGACCGCACGGTGATCAGTTATGTGATTCATACTAGAAGGTAGGTTTGAAACAATAGGTAGTAGGTGGTGGTCTGACTCACTGGATCGTGAAGGAATAGCTACGAGAGGTCAGAGCACTAAGGGTACCTTCACACTTTAGTGATGCAGCAGCGATCCGACCAGCTATCTGACCTGGTCAGGATCGCTGCTGCATCGCTACATGGTCGCTGGTGAGCTGTCAAACAGGCAGATCTCACCAGCGACCAGTGACCAGCCCCCAGCCAGCAGCGACGTGCAAGCGACGCTGCGCTTGCACGGAGCCGGCGTCAGGAAGCTGCGGACACTGGTATCTAAGGTAAACATCGGGTATGGTTACCCGATGTTTACCTTAGTTACCAGCTCACACCGCTTAACTTAGCGGGCCTCCAGCACGGAGACGCAGGCAGCCACAGTGAGGCAGCCGGGCGCCCGCACAGTGAGGCGGCCGGTCGCCTTCATAGACAGGCGGCCGGCCGCCCGCCTTCACAGACAGGCGGCGGGCCGCCGCACAGAGAGGCGGCCAGCCGCCCGCACAGAGAGGCGGCCGTCCACCGCAGAGACAGGCGGCCGTCCGCCCGCAGAGACAGGCGGCCGGCCAACCGCACAGAGAGGCGGCCGGCCGATCGCACAGAGAGGGGGGGGAGGGAGATTCAGTTTACATACCTTAGCAGCAGCACAGAGCAGACAGAGACTAGTTTCGGGCAGCTCGCTCCTCTCTGTTATGCCACGTCACGTGTTAGGATGGTAGGAGGGAAAAGCAGTGAGGCGGGGGGAGAGTGGGTGGGCGGAGCCCGGGAGACGGCCGTCCCGCCCGTGGCAACGGGACAAACAATGTAAAGCGTGATAGTCCCGCTGTATCCGGGACGGTTGGGAGGTATGTCCACTAGGTCTCTTTTATGCCTGCGGCTTCCAGTACCTCTGTTACTTGTTCACATTCTTCCAGGAGTTCACCTACTTGGCAATTTCCAGCATGTCTCCTGTCTGCCTGTGGTTTTCAGAACTTCTGCTACTTGTTCCCAGTCTTCCAGGACTTCTGCTAACTGTCTGTGGTCTCTGCCTGTGACTTCCAGCACCTCTTCTACCTGTCTGCGTTGCCCGCATGCCTCAACTATCTGCTTCTCCAATGCCCATGGCCACTGTGCCCACCTTGACCTTGGGCTTTGAGGATCCAACTCATCTAGTGAGCCTAACATCCGACCCCTCTGATACTCACCACTACCCGTCCAGTCATTCCTGCATCTTCTGATCCTTTGCCGCTGCCGCTCGCGTTGTAGACTATGGGCCTCTAATACTGTGCCGAATTTCCATCTGTCATGGCGCCCGGGGGGGGTTCTGCGCAAGTGACTATCCGGTACTCACCACCACACATCCTGTCTTTGCCTTATCTGCTGATATCCAAGGGCATGGCACACATCATGACATGCACCACGACCTTCCTTATCCACATGAGCATGGGTATCAGAAGATGGGCCAGGACAGGACATGTGGTGGTGAGTAGTTGAGGGAACGGAAAGTAGTGGACAACCCCTTTAATGGCAAATGATAAGGAAATGCAGGTAAATCTTAGTCACCTTGTTCTCCCGGATGAGCTGATTCTTCGCCTCTGCAATAAAAATCCATTCAGTTACTGCAAACCGTGTACAAAACTAGTCCATTAATCACACAAAAAGAAAAACAGCGAGATTTGTGTCTGAATATTACGTTGCTGTCTAATTTGTATTATTTATTTCTAGATTTTCTTCAGCTTTAATGTTATAGCAGAAAAATAGTGTGGAAGAAAAATAGACCAGCTCTGCTCCGCACCATAGCCACTGATGCCCAATAACAACCGTCCATTGCTTCTGGCCATGTCCTGAAGGTTGTAGGGACAAGCAATTGCTGCATCCACTCTCCTAAGTATAGAGCACGCATTATTATTCCTATACTCACCTCCAGTGCGGCGCGGTTCCAGTGATGTCTGAAGCCTTATTGGGGCCCACGTGACATAGTTATGACACTGAGGCCCCGTGACCAACAAGCGCCCAGCGTCTGTCTGCCTTCAGACATTTGAGCGGGCTGTGTCCGCTGCACTGACTTCCTGATCAAAAATCTGAAGGAGGGAAGAAGTCTGCTGGCACTGATTGGTTGTGGAGCCCGCGTATCATAAGAATGTCACGTGGGCCCCAGGATCGCGGCTTCAGAAATCGCTAGATCTGTGGTCGCACTAGAGGGGAGTATAGGCTTATTTATTTTTACGGGGCTAACAAAAGAATGAGAAGGGGTTGTCCAAGTAGTGGACAACCCCTTTAAGGCCCTTTCATGCAGATTGATAATTGGGTGGATTTTTGTATACAGTATTATTAGTGAAATCATTTGTCTCCATACAGTTTAATTATTGTTAGTAGGAGATCCTATGCCCCCCAACATAGTAATAAAGCTCCCTTAGTGCCTTTGCCTGGGCCTTCAGATTGGTTAACGTTGGATAAGTGCACGCATTTCACAGCAGTTTTAGATGTAATGTTTTGCTAAAGTTTTTAACTGAAAAGTTTCAATATTCTAATGTTTGAAATAAACATAATTTACTGAATTTCTCTCATAGGTGACACAGAGGGACTTATGTTGGCCCTAAAACTAGGACCCCTGCACTCACCCTCACCCGGAGGTACCCTTAATGGTAGGGAGGTCCAGGTCCCCAACCTTGCCCTGTCTCCTGCTGAGCCCTGACTTAGTACCGCCGCACCCCCAACCCAGGGTTGAGCAGGAGACAAAGTAATACACCTCCCACAAGACAATGACAAGGGGGTAAAGGTGAAACTCATTCACACCGCAAATATCCATAGAGAGGAGACAAGAAGACACCGAAGGGGATAAACCAAAGGGGAAGGAGAAAGTCACACCAGGGAACTTTCACACAGCGCAAACAACAAATCGCTGGTCACCAAACGGAGGATCGCCATGGATGCCGGTGTGACGCCCTAGCAGCAGTCGGACTGCTCGGCAGACACTTTGATGAAAAACAAAAAGGTTTTTTACGGGGGAGAATATTTGTGACGCCACCTGCGGTGTGCGGTAATAAGGAATACCGCCGCTGCTGTATGGGAGTGCCGGGGCTGATGGTGTTGGGGCAGCCTGGTGGTGATTCCCTCCGCAGGTAGGGGCCCCGGGACTCAGGGTAGGGAATAGGTAGGAACAGCCTATATTGATATAGGGCCGGCAGGGCGCTGGGGAGCCAGGGTACTCACTCAGGTGTGATGACGCATTCAGTGGACACAGACTCTGAGGTAAACAAAGTCTCTTGGTACTGCTGCACTCGGTGACTGCACGTGCGGTGGTCCCTTTCAGTGATTCTGTGGTGGACTGGAGCCTTCCTCCATACACTGTATACTGTGTGTGTCCCTGGCCCCGTTGGCTTGAAACCTTCGGGTCCCGTCCCTCTTTTTAATTGGGACCTGCTCTTAGCAGCTGGCACGTGGGATTTTCTGTGACTGCTCTGTGTGGGAAGTCCTATCCCTCCGCTGTGCTGACGCCGCTAATCTCTGAGCCGTCAAGTACAGGCCACTGTCTGCGACCCAGCCAGGCTCTCCTCAGGGAGCTCTTAATCCCCAGGTCCTCTCTCTTTTTCAGTTGCTACCAACTGTCTAACTGACTCCTCCCACCAGCCTGTCTGACTCATAGGTGGGCGGTTCCTTTCCCAGCTGGAACCACGCCCCTGGTGTGCCTGACAAGTGTAGTGTTTGGGTGACTAGGATTTGTGCTGTTAGTACAGAATCACTGTTGCGGACCCCGGAACCAAGGAGGGTGGGCCCTGCACCAAGGATAGAGAATAGTGCAGTTCCCTGTGACACCCTGGACTAGTCCAGGGGCGTCACACCGGGATATCACAACTGTAAGCAGAAACTATCTTCGGCGGTCTCCTACTAAACTCCCCAGCCTTAAATAGGAGGAGACCAGCTGTGGAAAGAAATGAGCAACCTGGCTCTCAGCACACTGCTCCAAAAAAGGATTAACCCCTGCACGATTGGCAGCAGTGAAACAACTCAGCCGACGGCCAGCCAAGCTGAACACTTAAGAGAGATCAGGTTGCCTGTTGGACTTCTCCAATGTGAATAGAGTCCGAATAGAAGTAATCCGCGTGTGCGGACAGAGCATGACAATTCCTTTGGAATGATGTTACCTCCTTCCATGCCTTTAGTGCACTCAGCGGAACAGTATTTGTTACCGAAGAGTTTGACTTAACTATTCAGACTAGTACATCATTCGGATATAATTTATTTTCTAATTACTAATTTTTCTAAATAGACTGCATATGTACACAGTTGTTATATTTGGCTTGAAGATCAAAAGATAAATGTACCTTGCTGAAGTCTCCATGTTAAGGTCTCCATCCTCGCTCATGTTCTTTAGGCTTAAATCCTTATCTGTTTCTAATTCTGTGTCTTTATCATCACAAGCCAACAAGTTTTCTTCATCCTCTAATCCTTCAGAGTATTCTATGTCATCCTGATCTTTACAAAGCGATTGTTCTTTCTCTTGTCTGCTTTCATCCTCTCCTTCACTGATTGCTTCATTTTCATTCTCCTCAGTGCTGCAATTCTCTTCATGGTTATCTCTATTTTGGATTCTGTCACTTGTGTTCCCTTCTTTTCCAGATATTGTTCTAAATCCATCATTGTTATCGTCACCATTGTCATTGTCATCATCATCTTTCTCATCATCATTTTCACTCTCCTCATCATCGGTTTCGTCATCATCTTTCTCATCATCATCATCTGTCTCGTCATCATCTTTCTCATCATCACCATCATCGTCATCTTCATCATCTGGCTCGTCATCATCTTCCTCATCATCATCATATGCCTCCTCAACATCATTTTCATGCATCTTGCTGTTGTTGGTATCCTTGATCTCTACCTCATCTACGGCCACAATGCTTGCAATTTCATGTCCAGGATCATTGTCAACTACGCTTTCTTCATCATCTCCCTCTTCTGAATCGCTGATCATTTCGACATCCTCTCTATACATTGCACACTTTTTAGGTTCTTTGGTTTTTGATATCCTAATCTCGATGTTCTTGAATGTTCCTTCTAATATTTGCAAAGCTTCATCATCTTCTCCTAGATCTTCATTTTGACTTTCCCGTCCTTCCCAGATTTTTTCCTCTCCTTTTTCATCATTCTCAGCAATAAAATTACCTTTTGAAGGTGTACCTAATTCACACTGACCTTCTCCGCTAACATTCCTGTGTTCTTTCATTTCAAAACTTGCCTCAGATACCGACCGTCTCTCACCACTTTCACTACTACTATCATTCTGAGGCAAACCGGACCGGACATTTCCTTCATTCTGGCTCCGGTTGCTTTCAAGTGAAGTTTGTCTACTTAACAATTCAGTTAATAATGTAGTAGGATTTTTTGCCTTTCGTTTTACAAGTTCATTTTCTTTTGAGTCACTGATTTCTTCAGAGTCATTAATTTCTTCAAACAAGTCATCTACAACAACCACTAAGCATTCAACATCATGATTGTTGTCATATTTCTTAGGAAGTTTCGGATTATTGACATCCTTTACTATGGATTGACTTTCTACATCTTTTCCATTTTGCTCTATTTTTGATGTGTGTTTTAGTCTTTTTGTTTTATGGCATTTTTGTAATGTTTCAACCATTTGATCATTTTTATTTGATTTGCAATTTGTTTTTTCTTTATTATCTTGAGCCTCATTTCCCAATCTTTCTTCTTTGTAGTCATCAATATTGTAGCTCTGTATCTGTTGGTGGCCCAGTTTTTCTGTACCTTTATGTATATTTTCTGTATCATCATCATTATCATCGTCATTTGTATTGTCATCATCGTCTTCATCGTCCTCATCCTCATCGTCGTCCTCATCCTCATCGTCATCATCATCATCTTTAGGATATATCAAAGCTAATGGAAGGTGTTTTAACTTGCGTATAGATCCAGAGGAACACTTACATTCTGCAACAAGGGAGTTTGATGGAATTTCTTGATGTAAAGCTGAGAAATTTAAAAAAAAAAATTATAATATAATCCTCCTAAAAAAAGATACATTTTTCACATTCTTAGAAGTAGACACTAATATAGTGGGAAATTTGCTCTCTGCACCTCTAAGTGAATATTTTCAAGTCAACATTTTTGGACATTATTTTACTAACTCTACAACTTCTGAAAATTATCACATAGTTTGTAAAGCTAGAAAAATACATAGGGAAAAATTCTTTACATGTGGTATATTTTAAGGCTGATTTGACGGCATTGTCAGTAATGTCACCACTGGTCTCTGGTGATGGGTAGGCGGTGTTCTCAGTGATGATACCGCTGATCTCTGGTGATGGATAGGCAACATTCAGAGTGATGATACCACTGATCTTTGGTGATGGATTGACAACATTCACAGTGATGATACCACTGATTTCTGGTGATGGATTGACAACATTCTCAGTGATGTCACTGCTGATATCTGGTGTTGAATAGGCAGCGTTCTCAGTGATGGCACCACTGATCTCTTGCGATGGATAAGTAGAGTTCTCAGTGATGTCACTGCTGATCTCTGGTGATGGATAGGCAACATTCTCAGTGATGTCACTGCTGATTTCTGGTGTTGAATAGGCACCGTTCTCAGTGATATCACCACTAATCTCGGGTGTTGGATAGGTGCCGTTCTCAGTGATGTTACCGCTGATCTCTGGTGAATGATAAGCAATGTTCTCAGTGAAGTCACAACTGACCTCTGGTGATGGTTAGGCAGCGTTCTGGCGACCTCTACCCTTGGATTGAAAAGGATCTAAACATTTCTCATATATATATATTAGTCACCCTATTTGGTGGCTTTTTCAGCCTCCAAAGCACATGTCATCCTATTTTGAAGATGGCTGTTGCTGATTTTGGGGAGTGAAGTAGTAATTCTAGCCCTCGCCATCCCTACCTTTCGTGTGCTGTGTGATATGAGAGGCAGGGGATGGTTGGGTTACACTCACCTCTGAACTCCCCATGACACTACAACAGCCACTGCCAGCCAGGATCAGTTTCAGACAAAGAGATCCTGGACAAAATTAAAATTGGAGTCCTCCATGGTGCCATTTTGCACCATCACACATAAACATTTACTGTGTACTTACAGGACCCAATCTCAGACCGTTAAACGAGTGTCGATCCACTATATTCCACTAAACCTGCTCATACATAGGTTATTGTTACTTGGTCTTTGAAG
The DNA here is from genome assembly GCF_048569485.1 of Anomaloglossus baeobatrachus. Classification (NCBI taxonomy): domain Eukaryota; kingdom Metazoa; phylum Chordata; class Amphibia; order Anura; family Aromobatidae; genus Anomaloglossus; species Anomaloglossus baeobatrachus. Next base: position 44,868,819 of record NC_134362.1, read on the forward strand.
ATGGAGCTCAAAGCAATTGACCAGTTTGCACCCCTTGCCCTCAATACAGGTCTTTTCAAAGGCCATCGTGGAAGTAGGAGGAATGGAAGCAAATGGATAGAGGGGACTGGGTGGGCTGACAGTACATGAGAATTGTTTAGTCACTTTTCAGTTATTGGGTGGAGAGTTGCTTTAATTTGTTTGCTGCTCCATATATATGTTTTAGAGATATACCTATACAGAGTATTAATTACCTATATATATACAGTACAGACCAGAAGTTTGGACACACCTTCTCATCTCTAGAACAACTGTTAAGAGGAGACTTAGTGCAGCAGGCCTCATGGTAAAATAGCTGCTAGGAAACCACTGCTAAGGACATAAGGACAGGCAACAAGCAGAAGAGACTTGTTTGGGCTAAAGAACACAAGGAATGGACATTAGACCAGTGGAAATCTGTGCTTTGGTCTGATGAGTCCAAATTTGAGATCTTTGGATCCAACCACCGTGTCTTTGTAGAAAAGGTGAACAGATGGACTCTACATGGCTGGTTCCCACCGTGAAGCATGGAGGAGGAGGTGTGATGGTGTGGTGGTGCTTTGCTGGTGACACTGATGGGGATTTATTCAAAATTGAAGGCATACAGAACCAGCATGGCTACCACAGCATCTTGCAGCGGCGTGATATTCCATCCAGTTTGCGTTTAGTTGGGCCATCATTTATTTTTCAACAGGACAATGACCCCAAGCACACCTCCAGGCTGTGTAAGGGCTATTTGACTAAGAAGGAGAGTGATGGGGTGCTACGCCAGATGACCTGGCCTCCACAACACCAGACCTGAACCCAATCGAGATGGTTTGGGGTGAGCTGGACCGCAGAGTGAAGGCAAAAGGGCCAACAAGTGCTAAGCATCTCTGGGAACTCCTTCAAGACTGTTGGAAGACCATTTCCGGTGACTACCTCTTGAAGCTCATCAAGAGAATGCCAAGAGTGTGCAAAGCAGTAATCAAAGCAAAAGGTGGCTACTTTGAAGAACCTAGAATATAAGACATATTTTCAGTTGTTTCACACTTTTGTTAAGTATTTCATTCCACATGCTTCCATTCATAGTTTTGATGCCTTCAATGTGAATCTACAATTTTCAGAGTCCTGAAAATAAAGAAAACTCTTTGAATGAGAAGGTGTGTCCAAACTTTTGGTCTGTACTGTAATATATAAATATATATATATATATATATATATATATATATATATATATATATATATATATATATATATATATATGATGGCAATGTTCTTACCTGATATTTCTCTGTGATTTTCTTTAACAGACTTTCTCCATTTGTTTTCACCCTTGTTTTCCTCACTATCATCTGATGCTCCAGTTGGGCACTTTTCACCGCCATCTTTATTCCATATATACCGAAGAGCATATGGCTGTGGCGGTATTCTGCTTGCGGTGATGATTTTATTTGTACAGTCTGGATAGTATTTGGTTCTTCTGACATCTTTTCTATGAGAGCAATACTCTCTATGGAATAATAAATCATCTATACAACGTCTTTCTTCCTGCGTCACGTTGCGCTGCCTGGAATCTGACATCTTACACGTCACAAAACTTCCATCAGAACAGGGATACATAGAGCGACGGCAGGTGGAACAGCCGCAACAACCTACAATCCAACACAAAGAAATATAATAAATATGTAAAAGAGAACCTGTCACCAGATTTTGGCCTTCTAAACTAAAACTATCACCTTAAGCAGTGCCTGTGCTGCATTCTATAAAGGTGCATGTTACCCCCTGATCTTATCCCCCATGTAGCCCCCGAAAATACCTTCATAAAATCTCCTGCCCTGTATGTAAATTGTCTGGTCTGGTCCAATGGGCGTCCTAATCTGCACCTCCTGTCCCTCCTTTTTCCCTCCTTGTGTGCTGATTAACATGGATGACGCCTCGGAAGCCATCTATGTAGTTGGGCAAAATCTCCATATTCCCAGCTCGCGCACACGCACTTTGCTCTGCCCTATTGCGGGCAGAGCTGAAATCAGCCGAAAACATAGACTTTGCCTGGTGATATAGATAACGTCACCCGCTTCATCCACATTGCCAGGCAAAATCTCGCGCCTACGCAGAAAACTCACGTTTCGCGCAAGTGCATCTATGTTTTTGGCTCTAACTGCAACATGGTAGAGTGAAGTGCGCCTGCGCAAGCCGGGAATATGGAGATTTTGACAGTCTACATGGATGGTGTCCGAGGCATCATCCATGTCAATCAGCCCAGGAGGAGGCTGAAAGGAGGCGCAGATTAGGACTCCCATCAGACCAGACAATTTACTACCGACCGGGAGATTTTATAAAGCTATTTGTGGGGTGTACGGGGGGGGGGGGGTGTCAGGGGGTAACATGCACCTTTATAGAATGCAGCTCAGGTGCTACTTCAGATGCTAGATTTAGTTCAGAAGGCCAAAATCTGGTGACAGGGTCCCTTTAACATCATTTAGGACACTTTTTCATCAACTTCAAAATCTACATTTTATGTGAATTCTATAGTTAAGCAATAATCACTGCAACTAAGGGCGGCGTCACACGGTACAATATATCGGGCGATATGTCGGCGGGGTCACGGAATTCGTGACGCACATCCGGCATCGTTAGAGATATTGTAGCGTGTGACACGTCCGAATGACTGAATGAGCAAAAATACTCACCTTATCGTTGCTCGTTGACACGTCGTTCATTTTCAAAATGTCGTTCCTCCTTCTGTGCTCCGGTTGTTCATCGTTCCCGTGGCAGCACGCGTCGCTCCGTGTGACACCCTGGGAACGATGAACACAGCTTACCTGCGTCCCGCTGGCAATGCGGAAAGAAGGAGGTGGGCAGGATGTTACGTCCCGCTCATCTCAGTCCCTCCACTTCTATTGGCCGGCCGCTGTGTGACATCGCTGTGACGCCGAACGTCCCTCCCCCTTCAGGAAGAGGATGTTCACCGCCCACAGCGACGTCGTCCGGGAGGTAAGTACGTGTGACAGGGGGTTAACGACTTTGTGCGCCACGGGCAACTAATTGCCCGCGATGCACAAATGACGGGGGCGGGTACAATCGCTCGTGCGATTGCATGATAGATCATACTGTGTGACGCCGGCCAGAAGCCTGGTGCTTTTAATAACGCACTATTTTATCCTCTTCTTCTCATAAGTTGTAAGAAATCTGGTCTAGATTTATTTATAATATTTATTTATGATATTTATATGTATTGAATTTACACCTTAAATGTTTCTTACTGTCACAAGATGTCAGACACTGGGTTCTCGCGTTGCTTATTTTCTGCACCAATTTTCCGCATGTAACATCTGCACTATTTTACAGTATCAGCAAAATGGGCAAGTTTCATTGTAATCTCATCCACATGCTGCATTCATTTTTTTGCTCCAGAAATTGGCTTTTATTGCATTATTTTTTTTGTTTTTAAATCTGCAGCAAGTAAACTCAAAAAAGCCCATTTATTTCAATGGGCACTATAAATCCGCTAGTCTGACATTGCTCTCTTCTGGGTTTTTTTTTTGCTGCATTTCCACATTTTTTAAAAAAAAAGGCAAACAAAATGATATGATCACACGTTGTGTTTTTGAAGGGTTTTTTTGTTTTGTTTTGTTTTTTGCGGCTTTTTTTTTAAAAGCTGCTTGTCACAATTCCGACAAAAGCAATAAGATTTCCGAAATTTAATGCACACGCTTTTTTTTTTTTTTTTTTTTTTTTTAGTGAACCGCTCACCATCTTATGGTTTAACTTTGTAAGAAAAAAGAATCCATTTTTTTTATTTTTTTTTTATAGTTTCCATCTTATAACTAATAATGTCATAGGGCTCAGCTAACACTGATGGGCTGGAAGTTTCACATTTCCGTTTGCGCCCCTACTGCTCTTATTGGTTCATAGTTTAGAGGGGACTTTTTCTTTGTCTGTGACCCTATATAAACTGATCACATGTACTAGTAAAGGAGAATTATTTTTGTACACCATACTAAGTGTGTGCTGTATTGATTTCCTGAGCGCTCATAAAACAAATCTTATTAATTTGGAGTTCAAAAGGCATAATAGGAGAGTATTTTGCTCACAACTTCTTTCCCTTTCCTTCCCCCCTCTTTTTCCGCCTCCCTACATCTCCACACAAAACCCCCCTCTTTCTTCCCTTTGTTCTTTTCTTTCTTTTACTGTTTTATTTTGAGAATTTTATACCCATTTATATATCGTAATTTTATATATATGTATCTCATATATAAAGTTCAGTGTATGTCCGCTAAAGGAATTTGCACCGTCGCATTTATAATCATGAAATCTTGCACAGACGCCCCATGTGACCCAGGGAGTGTCATAGACTATGTTTTGACGAGAAAAATTAACCCCGCGCCTTACAGTTACTCTGAAAAATCCTGCCTCCATTAAACTGAATAGGTGGGAGCTGCAGGCTATTAATAGGAACTGTCAGTGGTTGCTATAGGAACAAAATAAACTGTTAGTATAAGAACCTTATGTGTGAGGTAATAAGATGTCAGTGGTGAGATGGATAGAGAGACAAAAAGAGACAGACAGAGACAGACGTGGAAAGAGACAGACAGAGACAGACCTGGAAAGAGATAGACCTGGAAAGAGACAGCCGGGCAAAGAGACAGACCTGGAAAGAGACAGACCTGGAAAGAGACAGACCTGGAAAGAGACAGACGGGGAAAGACACAGACGGGGAAAGAGACAGACGGGGAAAGAGACAGACGGGGAAAGAGACAGACGGGGAAAGAAACAGACCGGGAAAGGAACAGACCGGGAAAGAGACAGCCTGGAAAGAGACAGCCGGGTAAAAAGAAAGCCAGACAAAGAGACAGACGGGCAAAGAGACAGACGGGCAAAGAGATAGACGGGCAAAGAGATAGACAGGCAAAGAGATAGACGGGCAAAGACACAGACCTGGAAAGAGACAGACGGGCAAAGAGACAGATGGGCAAAGAGACAGCCGGGCAAAGAGACAGCCGGGCAAAGAGACAGACGGGCAAAGAGACAGACGGGCAAAGAGACAGCCGGGCAAAGAGACAGATCTGGAAAGAGGCAGACCTGGAAATAGACAGACGGGGAAAGAGACAGACGGGGAAAGAGACAGATCTGGAAAGAGACAGCCCTGGAAACAGACAGCCGGGTAACAAGACAGCCAGACAAAGAGACACACGGGCAAAGAGACAGACGGGCCCCTGGAAAGAGACAGACGGGCAAAGAGACAGGCGGGCAAGGAGACAGATGGGCAGAGACAGACGGGCAAAGAGACAGACCGGGCAAAGAGACAGGCCAGGCAAAGAGACAGGCCAGGCAAAGAGACAGGCCAGGCAAAGAGACAGGCGGGGAAAGAGACAGACGGGGAAAGAGACAGACAAAGACAGAGGGGAAAGAGACAGATGGGGAAAGAGACAGACAAAGACAGAGGGAAAAGAGAGAGACAGACAGACACACACATAGAGACAAATAGAGAGAGACACAGACAGACACAGAGATGGCGACAGACTGATACAAATACAGACAGAGCGATAGAAACAGACAGAGACATAGACACAAACAGACAAAAAAAGGCACAGACAGAGAGACAGACAGACAGCGACTGGGAGAGAGACAGAGAGACAGTTACTATCCCGGGCAACGCCGGGTGCTACAGCTAGTACTAATGTGGCGCCCTGGACTAGCCAGGTCGTCACAGGTAACATACAAACACCCCCACCCCCACTAGACAGTAACATTAGCCAAACATGAAACCCTTGTTGCCTCCCTCCAGGGTCTGATGTCCACACCAGGTGGGGCGGAGCCAAGCGGTTGGCCCCGCCCCCGAGGAGTTCACAGGCCTGGAGGTGGGAAAAGTGACAGTGACGTTTAGGAGGTTGAAGTGAGAGGAGTGAAGTGAAGGGTGTCTGGGTTTGTGGCTTTGTGCATCTCTTACTGAGTGAGTACACCCGTGCCATACGGCACTGCGCCGCGCTGTCCCTGCAACCCTGCACCTTACCAACCCTGCCTCCCCGTCACACCACCGGGCCCCGGGACCACCGACCCCTACCCACGGAGGGGGAAAACAACATCCCAGCTGCTCCCCACCATCGCTCCCGGGATCCCCGTCACCAGCAGCGGTGGTGCCCATCTTCACCACAACCCGTGGGTGGCGTCACGTACTAAATCCCTCAAACCAACCACCCTTTTCACTCACGGGCGAGGAGCGCCGCTCGAGTCCCCGGATCCGGCCTACCGCTCGAGCCACCGAGCAGCAGCAGCCGCAGCAGCGCCGGACCCGAGCGTTAGCATTGTATCTCAAGTACATGTGCATGAGGCTGGAGTATGAACAGGTAAAATGTCAATGTAGGGTAGCAGTAGGGCGGACCCTATGGAATCAATTCCCCTCCTGTAGGCCCTAGGCACTTTAGTCCAATACTGCTTATAGGTGATATAGAGTCAGAACTTTCCAAAATAATCTATAGAGGTGGAGAGTTAGAAAAAGGTCTATTTCTATATTAATAAAGTCATTTCTTGTCCAAGGCGGCAGTTAGATTAACAACCAATTTGGAAAATGGCTAAATCCCACCCTGCCTCTTTGGAGACATCTCAGACTGCTGCATAAGGCAAGATACTAATCTTGCCTCATGGCAAGGTGGCTCAACAGCACCCCCTGCTGACTATGCCAGACAGCCTGGCATATATCCTAGGTCGTATGAAAAGGCTTGTTAAAAGGCCACTTTTGACCTTTAGGATTGCTGCTTCCAATAGGTGGCGCTAGAGTTTGTCTCCTTCCTGGAGAGACAATTTGAATAATTCCCAGAGGGGCATTACAGCTATAAGTCCCCTTACCACTGACAGCCAGACTGGGTTGTCAGGTCTCCATAAGGAGAATAGTCTTCCCCCGTGGTCCCCACATAGCTTCTCATACAGCCAGATCAGATACCCACACTTTGCACTGACGAGGGGCAATCACCCCAAAACACCGTGTCTGCAAATTGGGATTCTGATCTGGCATATATCCTAGGTCATATGAAAAGGCTTGTATATATATATTTTTGCGTTAGATTATCAAGTGGTATTAGCCAGACACATTGAATGTGAATTCCTATATCAAACAATGCGGCAAATGTTTGGATGAAATAAGCAAGAGATCGACTTATCTCAATTCCTCTATTAAACAGCACCGGACTTGATATGGAATAATATAACATGCGCAATGCGCAACATATATATAATATGCGCAATTGGTTTATACCGAGCTTCATTGTGTTTAACATGCTATCTGCCTGGCCCCAGACCGTTCTGCGCATGTGTGTGTTCCCGCGCTCTCCTTGGCCATTCGCTTTGGCTTCTGTAGGGTACCTTTGCATTCCCAGTAGTCATGGACATGCTCCTGTGCATGCTCCTATTGTCTAGATAGCCAGGGCACAGACTCGGGATTGCCCCCACTAAGCGATCCACATCTGATTACCATAATACAATCAGTGCAAGTTATTAAAAACCTCCCCAGACTTCCTGGGTGCTACCGATATTTTTCTCCCTCCCGCCCCCTGAAGAAGAAACAATAACAGCAATGTGAAACATACGTCGGGGTCCTTTCTAAGTGTCTAGGGTGCTAGCACTAGTGACTATTGACAATCCTCTTCATCATTTTCTGTGGGTATCTACTATGATTACTGCACGGGCAAAAAAAATGCAGAAAAATGTTGTGTGTGAACATAGCTGGTAAATGCATGTATTTTAGATGCAGATATGAAGGGAATTTCAGTTTTGAAATCAAAGCTTAAAATTTACACCAAACCCATGACAGGGGAAACAAGCGTAAACTAAGCTAATGCCATTAAGATGCCATTAGACAAATTTTTGGAAAATTATTACCTTGTATCCCTATGAGACGATTTGGCCATGGTGTTTCGTTTGAACAATCCGAGAGACCTGTGACTGTGCGGCAGGATTGATTGCTTATGGCACAACTACTGGGCGTAAGATATTTATGATGCAGGGGTATTATACTGTGCAACTGCTTCATGTAGATCTCCTGTAAAAAAGAAAATATCGACTTTTATACATTTATATTGCAGAAAAATATGTAATGAGTAATAGTTTTAAATGGGCATTCACAAATCAATAGTGCATGGGAAAAGAAGAAACTTTGTAATAGATGTCAGTGAAATTAAAGAAAATTAAAAGAAAAAAAAAAGGAAAAAAGCCAGAATTACTGTTTTTTGGTTGCCGTAACTCCAACAAAAAAGTGCAATAAAAAGTAATATAAAATAAAATTATAAAAATAAAAATAAAAGCTCACGGTGCAAAAAATAAGCTCCAATAAACGAAAAATAAAGTCCTTCAAATGTCAAAATCACTAATGTTATAAGAGAATGTTACAAAAATGTTTAATTGTACTGACCTAAAGAATCATATGACGGCATAATGAATGCCATAAATATGAAACCCAAGAAATAAGAGTTCATTTAGATGCTTTTTCACTATTTCACCGTATTTGGAATTTACGTCCCATTTTCAATGAAGGGTAAAAATAAATTGTACCATTCAGAACTACAATTGGTACCAGAAAAAAAAAAAAAAATTATATATATATATATATATATATATATATATATATATATATATATATATATATACATATATATATATATATATGTATATATATATATATATATATATATATATATATATATATATGGTGGCCCGAAAGTAGGTGGACAGTATGTGTAATAGGATTATGACGGGGGAGAATTATCAAACATGGTGTAAAGTGAAGAAACTGACTCAGTTGCCCTTAGCAACCAATCAGATTCCACTTTTAATTCTTCACAGACTCTTGGAAAATGATAGGTGGAACCTAATTAGTTGCTAAGGGCAACTGAGTCAGTTTCACTTTACACCATGTTATAATTTTCTGTCCACCTACTTTTGGACCACCCTGAATATATATATATATGTATATATATATATATATATATATATATATATATATATATATATATATATATATATATATATATATATATATCTCAATGGAAAGTGATAAAAAGTTATGGATCTTGAAGGAAGAAGAGGAAAGAAAAAAAAGAACAAAGTAAAAAATTTAAATGAGCGCTCCTTCTTTAAAGGGGTATTCTCCAAGATCCAATCCAATATGTAGCAGATGTAATAATAATAATAATAATAATAATAATAATAATAATAATAATGATATTAGCGAATACCTCCAATTAGAAATGTAGTATAGTTCTCCTGATCTAGACATATCCTTACGTCATGTGCAGGGCATTGCAGGGCCTTATGTATCCATGGTCACTCATAGGTATTAGGTATAGGTCTTAGGTATCCAGTCCGCTCATACAGTGCCAGTACGTTAGTTGCTCGTGGTCGTAACCATCGACTATTTAATTGTCACTATATGAGTGGACATAACTATGGATACCTAAGGTCCTGCAATGCCCTGCACATGAGGTAAGAGACATGGCTATATCAGGAGAACTATATTATATTTCTAATTGGAGGTATCTACTAATATTATTAATATTACACCTACAATATATTGGGATAGGATCTTGGAGATGGGAATAACGCTTTAAGGGGTTAGGGGTTATGTGAGACATACAGTATAAAATTAGACAAATCCTAAGGCTGGGGTCACACGACCATATTTTCTCTATTTGAAAAATGTGTCAATCAGACTCCTACCAGAGTCTGGTCACAGTGGAATCCATTTTCCTCGGAGGTGGTTAATGTAAAAAGTTTCTCCACCGTTTCCATTATGACATCTGAATTTTTTCACTAACCCATAGACTTGAATTGAGGATCTTGATCACACAAGGCTCCATGACTTTCCGCAGGCCGCATGGTCCACGAAAAATCATGGACATGTGAATATCCACAGAGACTAATGGATAGCACTGGTACGTGAAAATCGGAGGTGTGAACGAGGTCTGAGGATTCTGCTTTGTGTCACACTCCAGGTGCTCATCACGTGACTGCTGATTTGCGATCTGCATATTTGGGGACACGCACCGACTGCTTTCCCTGCTGCTTCTCTCAATAGTCTCAATTGTCAACCGTCTTATCCGGGTGTCGGTCTAATTATGCACTGATTTGTAACAAGACAATGCAATGAGTCACAATCATATCAGAAGACATTGAAAGGGTTTCCTCTGTCTAAAGGTTCGCTCACATCTGTGTATAAATTGCTGAGAAAAAAAGCATGATGTGTGAATGCTCGGTGAGAATAAAAATCGGACATTCGCAAGACATATGGAATATCAAACGGATTTTCTGGATGAAAAGCGGACCAAATTTTTATTCGCAACCTTAAAGAGATTGTCCACTATTTTTGCATTGATGGTCATTCCTTAGAATAGGCCATCAATGTCTGATCGGCCGGGGTCCGACACCCGGCACCTCCACTGATCAGCTTTTCTCGGTGGCGGCAGCAGCAGCCTGTGGCCAGAAATGCTCAGTTCCGGAGCTGCCCCATCTTCCCATAGTGGCCTTGGCCGGGTACTGCACATCCAGCCCCTACTGATAGAATGGGAGGCGGATGTGCAGTACCCGGCTGTGGCCACTATCAGAAGACGAAGCAGCTTCTTGTTTAGCTTCAAAAATTGCTAGTGGTTTCTTCAATGTTGAATGGACTTAAAAAAAAAGACACTTTAAAAATGATGGGACGATGTTCAAAGAAACAATGTGTCATGATCCAGGACCGGTATTCCCCGTTCCAGAGTTTCCCAGACTCGGCCTGGTCATGTCAGGGGTTAACTCCCATCAGCCTCGTTCCGGTTTCAGGAGACACTATATCTGGGCGCTGCACCAGTATTCCAGTGCTGGTTATAGTTTTGCTCTGCAGCCTGTGACTGGCTCTGGTGAGATTTCCTGTTTGATCTCACTCCTTGTTACCGTGCCCTGACTTGTACCCTCCCCCGTTCGTCCGTCTGTCCCAGTCCCTGACTTCTCGCTCCTGTCAGTTGTTTACCCATCCTGGTTCATCCTAGTGTCTCCTTACCCTCCGATCTCGTCTTCTGTTCCCTGCACCCTTTGTGTTTCCCTCTGCTTACCTGATCTCCCGGCATCCAACTTTGGTTCTGTTTTCTGACCTGATCTTGATTCTCCCTTTGCAGTGACTTGATTTCCCAGCTAGACCCTGACTGCTTGATTACTCTATTGCCCCCTGGTGGTTCACCTGTGAACTGCCTGCTGAAGTTACTCTACTGTACTTCAGCCTCCCTACTGTTACAGTGTTACTTTGACTCTTCTTCATTACTCTGCTGCCACCTAGTGGGGAATACGCTGTACTACTTCTTACCAGCCCTTTGTACAGCCTGACACAATGACAGTAAAAAAACACAAAACATAAAAAAGTGCTCAACAAATAACCCAAAAAACACAAAAGTGGTTCATAAAAAAATGGGTTGGAAAAGACGTTGTGCACACATAGCCAAAAGGAGAATTAATTCCTAAATTTCTGCAAATCTAACCTGATTTGTTCTGACATTATCAGTCTTTGCAGCCAAATGTGCCAGTTCTTGTTCGATTCTTTGGAAGTCCCTCAGTAAATGCTGATTTCTTCGATGTGCATCACTTTGTTTCCGGCACACAACTTCCAGCTGATTGCACAGCTGCATTTCTTTCTTCCTGCAGAGAAAAGAAGCCCAAAGTGAATCACACATAGATATATACAATAATAAAACACATAAAGGGATTGTAAACATCAGGAGTATCAGGGGATTAAATTAGTATGGTATTTTGATACATGTAATGTTTGCTCGCAAAATATAACCGATGTATGGTATATGGCATTTAGGTCAATATTCACAGAAAAAAAATAATAATAAAATAATTATTTATTAAATATTCATAAAAAGAACAATATTTAAAATAAAAAACAATACCTAAACAGAAATTGCTCCCAGAGGCCAGGTAGTGAGCTCTAATGAAAAACAATAGGTAACGCGTCTTACACTGGGGAATTACAAAAGAGAGCCTATGTGATACCATATCTGTCCGCAGTGGCTGGCACCCTATACAACACAAGTGGTGCCCAACTCAACGAAGACTGGTAATCCCTAATGGGCCCAAAACAGCAATGATCTGAGAAAAAACAGTCCAGTAGCCAGTAAGTTCAGTGCGAACACTACCATGCTCGGGTGCTCGGTACTTGTAACTAGTGATGAGCGGGCACTACCATGATCGGGTGCTTAGTACTCGTAACTAGTGATGAGCAGGCACTACCATGCTCGAGTGCTCAGTACTTGTAACTAGTGATGAGCAGGCACTACCATGCTCGGGTGCTCGGTACTCGTAACTAGTGATGAGTGGGCATTACCATGCTCGGGTGCTCAGTACTCGTAACTAGTGATGGGCGGGCACTACCATGCTCGGGTGCTCTGTACTCGTAACTAGTGATGCGCGAGCACTACCATGCTCGTGTGCTCTGTATTCGTAACTAGTGATGAGCGGGCACTACCATGCTCGGGTGATCAGTACTCGTAACTAGTGATGAGCGGGCACTACCATGCTCGGGTGCTCAGTACTCGTAACTAGTGATGAGCGGGCACTACCATGCTCGGGTGCTCTGTACTCGTAACTAGTGATGGGCGGGTGTGACGCCCTGGACCCCAGGGGTCACAGGTAATAACACCTACTACATACACACACACCCCCATCCCCTGTGAGGTCACACACACTGCCTCCCTCAGGGCCAGTAGGGCACACCAGGTGGGCGGAGTCAGGCGGAAAGACACGCCCACCGAGGAGACTACTGTCCTGAGGCAGGAAGTTCAACCAGTTTGGAGTTTAGTTTGGACAGTGACAGTGAGTGGTAGTGTAGAGACTGTCAGGGACCCGGGTTGGAGCCTGGTCCCCTTGGAAAACGTCAGGCAGGCAGACGGTGGTGGCTGTCTGCAGGATTACCGGTACAGAAACCGGCAGAACCGTACGGACCGGGCCTGGGTTGGAGCCCGCCGGTCCCGAACCGGGGAGTCAACCGTGTACCGGAGCACTAGAAACCGGGTACTCAGACCCCGTCCTAGCTTAGAAGCCACTGAGTTTAGGCAAATTGGTGAGCGCCACCGCCAAGGGCCAAACACCCGACGGGCCAGCGCCTGCGGGCAACCGAGGGCTTCTCCGGCAGCTCAACGCCGGGGAGCGGGCTACCACTGCCCAGACAGGGGAGCCGAAACACAACTAACAGAGGTGCACGGGAAAGGGGCCACCATTAACCCCACAGGGGACATCAGCAGCCGGCCGCGGGAACCGACCACATCCAAACTTTGGTTTACCAGAGACTGAGTGTGAATTAATCGTGAGTACACCAGTGCCATCCGGGCACGACACTACACCGCGGTACGGCACCCTGCACCCCGACAACAACATCAGCACTTGCAGTCCCCCGAGCCGGGGCCCCGGGACACACCGCCCCTACCCACGGAGGGGCTGACATCTGAGCTGCGGCCACCACACCGTTCCCGGACGAGCCCCCACCTTCACTCCAGCCGCAGCGGTGGTGCATCCCGTCACCACGACCCGTGGGTGGCGTCATAACCCATAGGACGGCAAAGCAGCCCTCCCAGTCTGCGCGCCTCGTCCCACACCACCCCGCTACCTCTCCCCTCTAACAGAGCGACGTGGCCCCCGGTCCGGAGGCGCTCGTGCCACCGATAACCCGAGCCCGGACCTCAAGCGGCTCGGCCCGAGCAAGCGGAGGAAGCGGCCGGGCCCCTCTCAGGGCGGTACACATCGACTCTTTTGGCGTCACGAACAGGATTCGGACAGTCCACTTACCTGTGGAAAGTGCGCCTTAGAAGTTTCCGTCAGCGGCGTCCTGCCGAAAAAGTTGAAGTCCCGCCATCTTGGCGCGAAAGTTTCCCGCTCGAGTTGTCTTCCCCAAGTAGTGAAGGCGTGAAAGTGAAGCCCCGCCCCTAAAGGAGGAGTGCAAAGAGAAAACCAAGGGGGAGGCGGGCAAGAAGGCTGCCTGATGTAATCGAGAAGATAAAAAGGCAGGGACTCCAGGACCCTGCATCCGTTCTGTTCCTGGACCCCGTCGGTGCAGAAGCAGCATGTCCACCCCATCCGAGCAGCCCAAGGATCCAGAGCCCGCGCCCAGAACCACGGCATGGATGAGAGCCAGGACGGCGGAGATTTGTCAGTGCCACCAGAGTCAGATACGCCTCTTGATGGAGCGGTGGACCGCAGAGGTGGAGGTGCTGGCTGCGATCGCCCGGGTGCACGAGATGGAGGCCGAGTTGGAGGAGCTGGTGAGTGACCCACGCCTCCATGTCCCGCAGGAACCGGCCACTGCAGATGGGAGACCCAGTCTACCCCTGGCCCTTATACGGTCTCCGCCGTCACCTGTGGGAACCGCCACTGCTGATCTGCTGGCCCGCTGCCCCCAACCATGGCGGCGGGGCCCGAAGTGCCAGCTCCGGAAGGCCCGAAGGTCGGGGTGGCTGAAAGAGCAGCCGGCCTGGAGGTTACAGCAGCTGACGACAACCCGCTGGACGCAGAGAAAGAGATGGCCCCGGCAGCCCGCCCGGCCCAGAGGGAGGTGAGGCCTAGCCAAGCCGGGACTGATAGCAGTGACTCCGGTCCTGACACAGAGCCGGTCTCAGGGTCAGAGGAGGCCGACGAAAGTCTCCTTGATGGCAGTGCTCCGACAGCCAAGTACATCCCGCGATGCAGGGGAAATGGATACCGGATGGCCCTTTCCCACCAGGCCTGTTGCGTGCTGGAAATGTTTGAGGTTTGAGGCGGAGGTTGAATCCGCGTCAGAGGAAGAGCTGGAGTAAGAAGATTACATTACAAAAAGGACCCATCCCCGTTGGGACTTGTGTTTTGAAACCCCGTTTTACCCTGTTGCGTGAGTGACTGCTCATGGACAAGGCCGTGGACTTTCCGGCCACCCAAAAACTTTTGGGCTTGTAAATATTGCCCTATTTGCCCCTTTAACATGCCTTCCCGTTCCGTTAGCCTCCGGAGAGGCAAATTGGAGGTAGGACCCGCAGCAGAGCAGGCTGGTGTCCGGTCACCACCGCGACCGGTGACCATCCTCCGGGGAGCCCTTGACAACTGCCGGGTGCGCCGCACCGTACCCGTTCCCGCCTGGGTGATCTGGCCATGTTCCTGTTTCTGGACTGGGGAAAAGGGGTGCTGCCCATTTCTTAGGGGCAGCATCAAGGCTAGGTTGTTTGGGTGGGAAAGGCGGAAGGACTTGAACCCGTTCCGTTTAATAAAGTTTGAAACGTTAAAGCAAAATGCCTCCCGTTATGGGAAGACCTTCAGTAACCATAGTTTATACAAATGTTATTATAATTGTAAGTGTTTTCCCGTTTTTCCTGTTTTTACAGTTGAAAAATAAAAATAAACCGGAGTTGGTCGGGCAGCTCGCGGACGGTCTGCATTAAACCAAGGGGGAATGTGACGCCCTGGACCCCAGGGGTCACAGGTAATAACACCTACCACATACACACACACACCCATCCTCTGTGAGGTCACACACATGTCACCCGAAAGGGAGACCTGATGCCTCCCTCAGGGCCAGTAGGGCACACAAGGTGGGCGGAGTCAGGCGAAAAGACACGCCCACCAAGGAGACTACTGTCCTGAGGCAGGAAGTTCAACCAGTTTGGAGTTTAGTTTGGACAGTGACAGTGCGTGGTAGTGGAGAGACTGTCAGGGACCCAGGTTGGAGCCTGGGCCCCTTGGAAAACGTCAGGCAGACAGACGGTGGTGGCCGTCTGCAGGAGTACCAGTACAGCAACCAGCGGAACCATACGGACCAGGCCTGGGTTGGAGCCCGCCGGTCCCGAACCGGGAAGTCAACTGTAATACTTATTCTATATTCTGAGGATTTCGATAGCGTAGGGCAATGACAATCAGAGACGAGTTCCGGGTACAAGATGTTTTATAGTATGTCACCACGGTAGAAACAGAACAAACACAACAATACAATAACACATACAATACTTTCCGGAATAGACGCGCAGGGGATTCCCGGGACCACGCACCGGACTCCCCCAGGGAGACCACCGGAGCGAACCCCTATACAGGGACTGTCCGGCAATCTACCCCGGAAGGCCTAAATGCACAGCGGCCGGGATAAGGAGCAAGCGGTAAAGTCAATGAGTGTCCGTACGGAAATGTTTATCCAGGATGGTTACGAACCAAAAGAGAACCAGGCGGAGTGCTGACCGAAGATGGTAAACGGAATCCGGGCACAGCCTTAAGAGCCGGGTACAGTCCTGAGACAATCGGTAGGTAGTCCTTTAGGGGAATCCCGAGGCAATCCGGAATAAGCAGCAAACACAGCAGGAGCACACAGCAGGCAGTATACTCAGGCACTGGACTGGGCTGGGAGGCGGCCTTTTAAGCTGCTGGACAGGAAGTAGGGCAACAGAACGGTAACCTCCATGTTAACCGAGGGCAAGGGCAGTCAAAAGAGAACTGGAAAACCTGGAAACCTGACATTACTCCCCCCCCCCAGAGACGGCCTCAGGACGGATCAGGGCCAGGTTTGTCCGGGTACCGGCGATGAAACTGAGCAATCTTCCGGGGTGCCCGAATGTTACCCACCGGTTCCCAGGAATCGTCCTCGGGGGCGTACCCCTGCCAACGTACCAGATACTGAAGCCGACGACGATGGAGCCGGGAGTCAATAATGTCCTCAACCACGAACTGCTCCTCGCCGTCGACCATCACAGGCGGAGGAGGAGGCACAATACGACCATGAAAAGTATTAGGGGAAACGGGTTTGAGGAGAGACACATGAAAGACCGGGTGTACCTTTAGATGGTGCGGTAACCGTAGCCGACAGGCCACAGGGCTCACGATCCCGGTGATTTTGAACGGACCGATGAATTTTTGTCCCAGTTTCTGCGAAGGAACACCCAATCTCAGGTTTTTGGTGGATAACCATACAGAGTCCCCTACCTTGTACATGGGTGCCGGTTTCCGGTGAGTGTCCGCCGACCTCTTGTAACGCTCCTGGGCCGTAGCTACGGTGTTCCTTAAAACCTCCAGATTTTGTCGTAGTTCTGTCACTCTGTCCTCCACCGCTGGTACCGAAACCGCAACCGGTGACCTAGGCAAAATAGTCGGATGGTAACCCAGGTTAGCGAAAAAGGGCGTTACCTTAGTGGAGCTGCTCTGAGTGTTGTTGTAGGAGAACTCCGCCAACGGAAGCATCTTCAACCAATCGTCTTGGAGATGGCTGACATAACAGCGAAGATATTGTTCCAGGGTTTGATTCGTCCGTTCGGTTTGTCCATTTGTCTGAGGATGGTATGCAGAAGACAAACAGACATCAATCTGGAGTGCCGTACAAAACCCCTTCCAGAATCTCGACGTGAACTGCACGCCCCGATCGGAGATGATCTCATCCGGTACCCCATGCAATCGGAATACGTTCTGGACAACCAAATCCACTGTCTCTGCGGCTGAGGGAAGACCGGTACACGGAATGAAGTGAGCAGCTTTAGTCAATCGATCCACCACCACTAAAATGGTATTATGCCCGCCTGAGACCGGCAACTCCACAATAAAATCCATGGAGATAGACCCCCAAGGGCGAGATGGCACGGGTAACGGTTGGAGGAGTCCCGTAGGAGCCACACGAGGGACCTTGCACCGGGCACAAACCACACATGAGTGGACATAGTCCTTCACGTCCTTTAAACAGGTAGGCCACCAGAAAAACCGGCTCAGAAATTCCTGCGTCTTCTGTACCCCCCTATGACCGGCCAACACGGAGTCATGAACCAACTTGAGAACCCGAAGTCTTACGGCCTCCGGGACATAAATGCGTCGTTCTCTTAACCACACACCATTCCGAAGAACAAGTGTTACATCATTCGGGGGGGCAGCAAGCAATACATCACCATCATAGGCCAGCTTGATGTCCTTCCACAAGTCCTGGTCCTGGATTACTCCAACGAAATTGGCATCTGTTAACACGGTCTGCGACGGGGTTCCAGGCACGGAGTCCACGGCAGGGATTCGGGACAAGGCATCGGCTTTCCCATTACGTGAACCTGGACGGTATGTAACAACAAAATTGAATTGGTTAAGAAATAGGCTCCAACGGGCTTGTCGTGGAGACAGGCACCTGGCAGACTTGAGAAATTCCAGATTACGGTGATCTGTGAGTACTATCACTTGCTGCGCGGCTCCCTGTAAGTGGTGTCTCCATTCCTTGAAGGCGGCAATAATCGCCAATAATTCCTTATCCGCAATGTCGTAGTTCCTTTCCGCAGGGGACAACCTGCGGGAGAAGAAGGCACACGGATGCAGGAGACTCTTGTCCCCGGTCCTTTGAGAAAGAATGGCCCCTAATGCGTAGTCGGAAGCGTCGACCTCCACGATGAAGGGAAGTGCGGGATTCGGATGCACTAGTATGGGTGCTGAGGTAAAACATCCCTTGAGACGATGGAACGCTTCCTGAGCCTGGGCGGACCATACAAACTTCTGTCCTTTCTTAGTCAACAGGGTGATGGGACGAACAATCTCTGAAAAGTTACGGATAAAGCGTCGGTAAAAGTTGGCAAAACCGACAAAGCGTTGTACCTCTTTGATGTTTCCCGGTTCCGGCCAGTCGAGAATGGCTTGTATCTTGCTAGATTCCATGTTCAGTCCCTGAGGAGAGATGACATAACCTAAGAATTGTATTTGTGAGCAGTGGAACTCACATTTCTCCAGTTTAATATACAGGTGGTTGTCCCTCAGCCGGGTAAGTACGGTCTTGACGTGCTCCTGGTGTTCCTGGAGAGAATCAGAAAAGATTAGAATATCATCCAGATAGATCACCATGAATTGGTCCATGATATCCCTGAAAATATCATTAACTAGATGTTGAAATGCCGCAGGAGCGTTACAAAGTCCAAAAGGCATCACTAAATACTCAAAATGTCCGTACCGACATCGGAACGCGGTCTTCCACTCGTCTCCGGGACGTATACGAAGCAGATTATATGCCCCACGGAGGTCCAATTTGGTGAATATCTTTGCCTGTTGGACTCTCTCCAATAGCTCCGGAATCAACGGTAACGGATACCGGTTCCGGATGGTTATTTTATTCAGTTCCCGGTAGTCAATACAGGGTCTCAGAGTCCCCTCCTTCTTTTTCACAAAAAAGATGGGTGCCCCTGCGGGCGAGGTAGACGGGCGAATAAATCCCTTGGCCAGGCTTTCATCAATATACTCCTTTAGGGCTTCTAGCTCAGGTGCCGCCAACGGGTAAACATGACCAAACGGGATTTCTGCCCCTGGGAGTAAGTCTATGGGGCAATCATACGGTCTATGCGGAGGAAGCCGATCGGCCTTTCTTTTGTCGCATATGTCAGCGAAGTCACGATAAACCGAGGGTAAAACGGGTACCTGTACCGTGCCTTCTGCATGTGGTGTTACCGGAACCGGAACAGTTGGACAAATGGCCGGATCACTCTGCGGTGGGAAGGATATCTCCTTAGTTTCCCAATTGATGACCGGATTTGTAGACCGTAGCCACGGAATACCTAGAATAATCGGAAAATGTGGAGAAGAGATCATCATGAAAACAAGAGTCTCCTGCTGACCTGGTTTCATCACGCATTCTAGCGGTACTGTTTCCCGATCCACTGGTCCAGATGTTAACGGAGATCCGTCTACCGTCTCCATGGTAACCGGTAAGGATCTTTGCTGAGTCCGGATACCGTGTTTACTAGCAAAAGAAAAGTCCATGAAATTTCCCCCTGCCCCAGAGTCTATCATTGCAGAGGTAGGAATTAGCTGTCCCTCCCACCGGATCTGAATGGGGAGTGAACAATGGGTATATTTCCCTTCTGAGTCCTTCGGTGAGGTAGACATTACCGTCAAGGGAAATACCGCATCCAAGTGTCCACTTGCCTCAGAGATATCAGACTCTGCGTCCGTGTTATCACACTCTGCCATGGCTGCCAATACCTTATTTGGGCGATTCGGACGTTTCGGGCAGTCGATTAAAAAATGGTCCGATTGACCGCAGTAGAAACACAAACGCTCACGGAGCCGGTGTTCACGACGTTCGTTGGTCTCTCGCTTTTGTAGAGAGTCCACTTGCATAGGAACGTCCTCAGCCTCCCGTGGCGTCCTGAAAGCCGGTTCTCTGGAAGGAAATGTATTATTATTTATACGGTTTATAGCTGCCCATTTTTCCTGTCTACGTTCCGTTAAACGGGTATCTATGCGCACACAGTGCTGGAGAAACAGGTCAAAATCCCCTGGGGATTCGGAACGGGCTAACTCGTCCTTGATGGTACCGGACAAACCCTTTCTGAAAACGGACAATAATGCATTGTTTCCCCAGTCGGTGTCTACCACTAACCTCCTGAACTCAGTGGCGTATTCAATGACAGAGCGCTTTCCCTGACGTAAGGTAAGGAGAGCAGATTCAGCGGTAGCACGGCGATTCGGATCATCAAACATCTGCGCCATTGCGTTCAGAAAGTCATCTAGGTGATTTAAACGGATGTCCCGGTTTTCTATCATCGGATTAGCCCAAGCCAGTGCTCGTGAGGTTAATAACATGATGATACATAACACCTTTGACCGGTCAGAACGGTAATATTCAGCATGTACATCGAAAAACAGTATACATTGGTTAATAAATCCACGGAACTGACTACGATCACCATTAAAACGGAATGGGGGTAACCTAGGCATACCGGCAGCTGGTACGGACGTAGTGGGGACGGCTTCCTGAGCCTCCACTCTGACTTGCAAATCCTGTATAGCCGGACCCAGTACCTGGTGATCATGGCCCAGCTGCGTTTCCACATCTCTAAGCTTAGTCTGCACCACCTCCATCTCCTGCTGCAGGGAGTTAATCATGGAGAACAGCTGATCTACTCGTGTCTCAGTCATTGCCCCAGCGAAATCCTCTAAAGGGCCTGAGTATAATGTAATACTTATTCTATATTCTGAGGATTTCGATAGCGTAGGGCAATGACAATCAGAGACGAGTTCCGGGTACAAGATGTTTTATAGTATGTCACCACGGTAGAAACAGAACAAACACAACAATACAATAACACATACAATACTTTCCGGAATAGACGCGCAGGGGATTCCCGGGACCACGCACCGGACTCCCCCAGGGAGACCACCGGAGCGAACCCCTATACAGGGACTGTCCGGCAATCTACCCCGGAAGGCCTAAATGCACAGCGGCCGGGATAAGGAGCAAGCGGTAAAGTCAATGAGTGTCCGTACGGAAATGTTTATCCAGGATGGTTACGAACCAAAAGAGAACCAGGCGGAGTGCTGACCGAAGATGGTAAACGGAATCCGGGCACAGCCTTAAGAGCCGGGTACAGTCCTGAGACAATCGGTAGGTAGTCCTTTAGGGGAATCCCGAGGCAATCCGGAATAAGCAGCAAACACAGCAGGAGCACACAGCAGGCAGTATACTCAGGCACTGGACTGGGCTGGGAGGCGGCCTTTTAAGCTGCTGGACAGGAAGTAGGGCAACAGAACGGTAACCTCCATGTTAACCGAGGGCAAGGGCAGTCAAAAGAGAACTGGAAAACCTGGAAACCTGACATCAACCGTGTACCGGAGCACCAAAAACCGGGTACTCAGACCCCGTCCTAGCTTAGAAGCCACTGAGTTTAGGCAAATTGACTGATTGCTGGCTGGACCTCACGGGTTTATCCACACCCAAAGTCCCGAAAGAAGGCAAAAGCCCACCGAGACCGGGTGAGCGCCACCGCCAAGGGCCAAACACCTGACGGGCCAGCGCCTGCGGGCAACCGAGGGCTCCTCCGACAGCTCAACGCCGGGGAGCGGGCTACCACTGCCCAGGCAGGGGAGCTGAAACACAACTAACAGAGGTACACGGGAAAGGGGCCACCATCAACCCCACAGGGGACATCAGCAGCCGGCCGCGGGAACCGACCACATCCGAACTTTGGTTTATCAGTCACTCTGAGTGTGAATTAATCGTGAGTACACCAGTGCCATCCGGGCACGACACTACACCGCGGCATGGCACCCTGCACCCCGACAACAACATCAGCGCTTGCAGTCCCCCGAGCCGGGGCCCCGGGACACACCGCCCCTACCCACGGAGGGGCTGACATCTGAGCTGCGGCAGCCACACCGATCCCGGACGAGCCCCCACCTTCACTCCAGCCGCAGCGGTGGTGCATCCCGTCACCACGACCCGTGGGTGGCGTCACGACCCGTAGGACGGCAAAGCGGCCCTCCGCAGCTGCGCGCCTCGTCCCACGCCACCCCGCTACCTCAACCCTCTAACAGAGAGACGTGGCCCCCGGTCCAGAGGCGCTCGTGCCACCGACAACCCGAGCCCGGACCTCGAGCGGCTCGGCCCGAGCAAGCGGAGGAAGCGGCCGGGCCCCTCTCAGGGCGGTACACGGGCACTACCATGCTCGGGTGCTCAGTACTCGTAACTAGTGATGAGTGAGCACTACCATGCTCAGGTGCTCAGTACTCGTAACTAGTGATGAACGGACACTACCATGCATGGGTGCTCAGTACTCGTAACTAGTGATGAGCGAGCACTACCATGCTCGGGTGCTCAGTACTCGTAACTAGTGATGAGCGGGCACTACCATGCTCGGGTGCTCAGTACTCGTAACGACCAGTTGGATGCTCGGACAGATGTGACTCGATTACCTAGTGTAATGGAAACTTGAACATATTTTCAGGAAGATCTTCTGTGGTTAATGGTGTGGTCTTTTGCCGCGGTGAGCTACGAGTGATACATTTTCTTTAAGTCTATAAAACATACCAGGTTCGGCTGCTTCACTGACCTACGCCTGGTTATCATGAAAGTACTTGAGCTAACAAAGTGAAGGCTTGTGAGACAGTGGCTGGTCATCCTTTCTTTTAATATTTAACCAGTTCAAGACCAGGCCATTCCACCCATCCCCCACCTTCCTGACAAGTCACATTTTTAGGGTTTTGTCCTACATGCGATTTAGAGATCTGTAAAATGTTCTCCTGTTCCCATATTCAAAGAATTTTGGCATTTGTTTTTCATGAACATTGGTTCTAATTGTTATGTTATTTTTATACTCTGTTTTGATTTTTTTTGGGAGGGGGTTGCCGATGTCTGAGGAAAAATGAAGGAAACGTGCGCCTGTTTTCCCTTTTTTTCGGGTTCACTCATCTCTAGCTGTTAGTGCTTCCTATTAGTGTAATTGTTCGGTGCTATGTATAAGGCCCCTTCACACGTCCGTGTCTCCGGTAAGTGTGGTGTCCATTTTCCCACGTACTTGAGACACGTTCTTGCGCATACTAATTAAAATCAATGTGGATCTTCACGCCTCCATTTTTTTTTCCCACAGACCGTTTGTCCCTGTGAACCACCTGCGTATCTGTGTGATCCACATGGAGACATGTCCCATAAATGAAAAAAGCAGGATTTACACAAAAAATATGGTGAAAAAGTGGATTTTAAATGCCCTTATGGCGTGGCGACATTTCGGTTGTTTCCAACCTTTCTCAAGCCTTGACAAAGGTTGTAAACAACCAAAACGTCGCCACGCCATATGGGTTATTAAAGGATTTATGGTTTGCGGAGGGGGCTTTGTACTCAGTTTTAATACTTTTATGTGCTGTTCCTATTTTTTTATTAGTAAGATAGAATTAATAAATAATTAAAGAAAAAAAATGATGTGGGCTCCCCCTATTTTTCCTAAACAGCAAAGATAAAGCAGCAGCTGCTGGCTGCAAACCTCAGCTGTCAGCTGTACCTTGTCTTGTTATGAAAAATAAAGGGGATCGCACACTGGTTTTTTAATTCTTTAAATAAATAATTGAAAAAAAATGGTGTGGGGTCCCCACAATATTCATAACCAGCCAAGGTACAGCAGACAGCTGGGGACTGGTATTATTAGGGTGGTAGCCCTCATTCACCAAATTATTTAAAAAAAATGAAAAATCCTTGAAATTCCGACGTAATGTACATGGAGGTTCCCCGACATTGCCCGACTTAGTGGCCGAGCATCATGAAGTCACCGCAGTTCACAGAAGCCGGGTCACACAGAATGTAGAATGAGAGCAGTGAACCGCGGTAATCTCATGAGGTCACTGCAGTTCACTGGCGTCAGTGATTCTCACACAGCGCAGTATGAGAGTCGGCAGTGGCTGTTGTTGCAGCCTATGGGGTTTTTCTTTTCTGTACGGTCTCCATAGGCCGGGTGTCATGCAGTGACTCCCGGGGTTCCGCCAGGAATAAGGGAACCCCCGACGAGCGCCGCAACAAATAGGGTACTCAGGAAAGCAATACAACAGTGTTCCTTGGCACTGGGGAGAGGGGAGTGGGGTCACCTTCTATACTCGCCTGAGGCTGATCTCTGCACTGCTTAATGTCCTTTTATGAGTC
The DNA here is from genome assembly GCF_048569485.1 of Anomaloglossus baeobatrachus. Lineage (NCBI taxonomy): Eukaryota > Metazoa > Chordata > Amphibia > Anura > Aromobatidae > Anomaloglossus > Anomaloglossus baeobatrachus. The sequence goes on from NC_134362.1 coordinate 44,893,195, forward strand.
CGTCAGCTTGTCGCCAATCACGTGCCTAGGCCCTTACTTGCCCTGATCTCACCCTGGCTAGTGAGAAGGCCAGTAAGACCCCTAGTCTCACCATTGCAATAATACAACACAAGAGTAGGGAGACAGACACAAAAATGAAAACAATCCAGCAAGTCCTATGCAGCTAACACCACAGCTGCAATTGTCACGATACGTGAGCTTCTTCCAGAGACTGGCTCCTACCAAAGTGTTCAGCATAAGAATGATGAGATCTATAACTGGCATCAGATGTTAAGACATTTGTGACTATTTATAATGAAGGGGAGTGATCACAAAGTGCTAAACCTGACATCAAGGCTCCAAAGGAAAGCCAGATAGGAATGAGTTCTTAACCCCTACAGCACGAAAAGAAAGCAAATACATTTAAACATAAGATGCTGACCTGCACACAATAAGACGCTGTGACCTTCTGGTCCCAGAATCACCACACAATGGGCCACTGAGTCGAGGGACGTCGCGGGATCTCCATGTGGATAATGTCAGAACTTCAAGGCTATTTTTTAATAAATTGGTGAATGAGGGCTAGAGTTGGGAGGTGTTCTTTTAAATAAAATATTTTTGTGTGTGTTTTTTTTCTATTTATATGTACTAGCTTAGTAATGGGGGTGTCTGATAGAGGGCTTGATGCCAGCTGTCAATTCGCAACTGGCATTGAACCTGTAACGGGGTGCCAGGGGTGCCTCGGGGCCTGTAGTCGTGGCACCTTCTATCAGGCTTACCCCTGGTTCCGCCGTCACCTCAAGATCGGGAGACGACCTGGTGGGGCAGAGTGTGGTGGTGCAATTGTCGGATGTCGTACAAACAGTCTTCAGGCAGGATGTAGTGAAAACAAAAGACATTTTTTATTGCACTCTCCTTCACAATCCGGCAGTTGTAGATGACACTTCTTGGAGCTGGGGGACAACCTGTCCTAACGTACCCTCCCGTGGGGATGTGCCCTGGTTAATCTGCTTCGCCGGGCTCCTACTTCGGCTACACACACACCGGACCCACACCGGTTGCTTCGCTCTCTGAGGTTCCGTTCACTCCCGTTCTCTCCGGCGCCCCCTATGGATTCAGCTCCCACACTCTGCCCCTTGCTGTTCACTCTCTCACGTCCCGGATCCAACTGCCTCTCACACACACACACTTCTCCTCCCTCCCCCTGGTTTCTGCCGGCTCCTCCTTCCACTGTGGTTGCAGCCGTCCCACCCGGCCACTAGGGGGTACCCAAACACAATGCACATGTACAAATAAAACATTTTTATTAACAACATTTCCGGGTTAACTATGCTCCCTTTGTAGGGGGTCTGCCCACCCACTACATACCCCTAAACTATTACCTCAAGAGACAGTTACTAAAGGAAGCGCCATTTCTTGGGTGGCTGCAGGCTGCTATTTTTAGGCTGAGAAGGGCCCAATAACCATAGGTCTTCCCAACCTGATAATACTAGCCCTCAGCTGTCTGCTGTACCTTGGTTGGTTATGAAAATTGGGAGGACCCCACACCCCTTTTTTAAATTATTTATTAAACAGCCAAGGTGAAGCTGACAGCTGAGGGTTGGATCCTGAAGTTGCCTGTTTTACCAGCATTGGTTATGAAAACACATAAAAAACAATAATTTCAGTATTTTCTGATACCTTTCACACAGATGTCACATGGATAGCACATGTACACACAGATGTACACACAGTGGGCACATTTCTAAAAATTCCATCCACTTTGCTGTAGCTGTATGACGCTGTGTTTTTGATGCAGTGAAAATACATAGCATCAAAAACTCATCATGGACACACAGCCTGACACCACAAAATTGTTAGATGTACCCTAAACCTATAGAGTCTAAGGCTCCAAAGGTTTAAACTAAGAAGGAAAATGATCAGTAAGTATTTTAATACACCTAAACTACATTAGGCGTCCTTCACATGTCCTTCGGTACGCATGGTGTCAATTCCCACACGTGCCGGAGACACGGACCCATTAAAATCAATGGGTTTGCTCACATGTCCATGTTTTAGCAGGGACCATGCGTCCGTGTGGTCCACACGGCAACATGTATGTTTTTGGCCGGTAGCACGGATGTCATACGGACCGCACCCTGATGTGATCCGTGTGACATCAGTGTGACACGTACTAGAGGACATCTCACTGAAATCACGTGGATTTTTATACTAACCTGTCCCGGCGCTGCTGTTGCTACCGCATCCCGCTCTTTATGCCTCATGAATATTCACTGCACTGACTGCATGACACGCTGTACAAAGGGCTAGTAAGACGTAGTACAGTGTATTCACCACCAGGTGGCAGCAGAGTAGTGAAGGAGAGACAAAGTCACACTGTGAAAGAAAGGCAGCTGAAGTACAGCAGAGTAGGGGGGCAATAGAGTAGTCAAACAGTCAGGATCAAGCCAAGAAAGTCAAGTCACTGCAAATGGAGGATCAAAATCATGTTAGAAAACAGAATCGAGTCGGAAGTCGGGAGATCAGGTATGCAGAGGGAAACACAAACAACAGACAGGAGCAGGAAGTCAGGGGCCGGGACAGACAGACGAACGGGAAAGGGTCAAAGTCAGGACACAGTAGCAGGGAGACAGAACAGATCGGGAACTACTCCCCTCTTATCTCCTCTTCCCATCATCGTATCCAAGATTTCTCCCGTGCCTCCCCCATACTCTGGAACGCTCTACCCCAACACATCAGACTCTCGCCTACCTTGACAAGCTTCAAAAGGAACCTGAAGACCCACCTCTTCCGACAAGCCTACAACCTGCCGTAACCCTCAGTCTGATACAGCGCCGCACAATCAGCTCTACCCTCACCTACTGTATCCTCACCTATCCCTTGTAGACTGTGAGTCCTCGCGGGCAGGGACCTCTATCCTCCTGTACCAGTCTGTGCCTTGTATTGTTTATGATTATTGTACTTGTCCCTATTATGTACACCCCTTTCACATGTAAAGCGCCATGGAATTGATGGCGCTATAATAATAAATAATAATAACAATAGTATACAAGCTGCAAGGCAGAAATATCACTGGCACTGAGCCATAGGTAGAGAGGCAAGATATAGCGTCCAGGGATCCAGAACGAGGCAAGGGAAGTTAACCCCTGACACGACCAGGCTAGAGCTTGGTGTAACCACAGCAGGGAAAAGCCAGCCTGGATCATGACACTGCGGACCCGGAAGCAAGTGTGACAGCAGCACCGGAGACAGGTAAGCATGCTGTCCAGGTGCTATCCGGATGTTACACAGATAGCACAGGGACACACGGACGGCCACACGGATCTGCACCACCGACCACCACACACGTGCGTTTAAGGCACGGACGTGTAAAGTGGGCCTAACAGACACATTTAAAAGGGATTAGAGGATACAGTTTTGCTACAAGTGCTTCTGTAATACGGTTGATTTCCCCTGCAGCACAGATAATACGGTATTACTTGTGCACCAAAAGCAATGAACAGCGACCTCCAACTTTCTATACTTTGTCTCCATCTAGTGTTATAAGAGGTTGCTAACGATCCTCAGTTACTCTTTGATCTCGATGTTTCAGATGAAATGGGTGGAAATCTCAGTGTTGGGACCCCCCAGAATCCTCAACATTTACCTCAATTCTCTTTGATTTGCGGAGCAGAAGGTTCTGTCATTTCTTCTTGTGTTTATACCGAGTGTTATAAATATTTATAGCAATGACGGTCAACAAACATCAGCAGGAAACAACAAAGGAAACCAAAAGGTTCTGACCGACGACAATACAAAGAAATCCTGGCTAAGAATTGTACACAATAACACAATTAACTACACAATGAACTACACAATAATTCTAGAATACCCGATGCGTTAGAATCCGGGCCACCATCTAGTCAATGTTATATTTGGTTGTCTCTACTAATGACTAAAAATGGTGACAATTAGATTAAGGCCACTTTCACAAACCAAAATCAGATAACAGAGAGAGGTAGAAGACGGGTTTCTAAATGCCGCGCCAATGATCACAAGTCTGAAGATCAGATTAATGTAGCTTTATTGTTGCATAGGTCTACGCGTTTCAGGAGCTCCGCCCCCTGGTAGGGTTGTGCAAGTCACAACTCCTTATGATCGCATGTGAGTGCCTTTTTGCGGTTTAGCAGCGGCCCCGGAATGCAGTATATAATATATAGGTCAGGTAAAGAGAAAACCGGTTTAAATGCCGCGCTAAAAACCACTGATGCTGTAGATGAAAAAGATTTCCTTTATTTCATAATTCTACACGTTTCAGAGACATCTCCGTCTCCTTCCTCAGGAAAAGACATTTTCATGTCGTTTTTTTTTAATTATTTATTTAAATAAAAAATAAATAAAAAAAGCCACATGCAATTTCTCTTAAGGCCCCGTCACACTAAGCAACATCGCTAGCAACATCGCTGCTAAGGAACAACTTTTGTGACGTTGCTAGCGATGTCGCTGTGTGTGACATCCAGCAACAACCTGGCCCCTGCTGTGAGGTCGTTGGTTGTTGCTGAATGTCCTGGGCCATTTTTTAGTTGTTGCTGTCCTGCTGTGAAGCGCACATCACTGTGTGTGACAGCGACAGAGCAACAACTAAATGTGCAGGCAGCAGGAGCCGGCTTCTGCGGAGGCTGGTAACCACAGTAAACATCGGGTAACCAAGAAGCCCTGTCCTTGGTTACCCGATATTTACCTTAGTTACCAGCCTCCGCCGCTCTCACTGTCAGTGCCGGCTCCTGCTCTGTGCACATGTAGCTGCAGGACACATCGGGTTAATTAACCCGATGTGTGCTGTAACTAGGAGAGCAGGGAGCCAGCGCTAAGCAGTGTGCGCGGCTCCCTGCTCTGTGCACATGTAGCTGCAGCACACATCGGGTAATTAACCCGATGTGTGCTGTAACTAGGAGAGCAGGGAGCCAGTGCTCAGTGTGCGCTGCTCCCTGCTCTCTGCACGTGTAGCTCCGTGCGCTGGTAACCAAAGTAAATATCGGGTTGGTTACCCGATATTTACCTTAGTTACCAAGCGCAGCATCTTCCACGCGGCGCTGGGGTCTGGTCACTGGTTGCTGGTGGGATCGCTGGAGCGTCGCAGTGTGACATCTCACCAGCGACCTCCTAGCAACTTACCAGTGATCCCTATCGTTGTTGGGATCGCTGGTAAGTTGCTTAGTGTGACTGGACCTTTAGGCATCACCGGCACAGCCGCACACTTCTGACAGGAACGTGCATGTGTTTCACGCACGCACACGTTCACCATACTGACCCGCAGACACTTGCACTGCTTTCCCCGCCCGTCGGCCATACTGCCGCCTGTGATTGGTTGAAGTCAGCTGACATGCTGCTTTTTAGGGTGGGTGTGCTCTAACTGCAACCAATTACACGCACCGGTGGGCGGGCAAAACAATGAATGTTGAATGGTCAGCACCGGAAGGAAAAAGCATGACCCGGAAGGAGTTTGCCGTCATGACACAGCCTGGGTGAGTACACCGCACGCTCCTACCCCCCTATCCCTTCCACCAATGTTTTTAATCTCCGGATTCTAGTCTCCGTAGACTTATATGGGCACCGGATTCCGGAGTGGATCAGACTTTTTTTTGCAATTGAGCAGTGTTCTGCCGGTCCTGGTTTTTGGCCAATTCAATCAGCTCCACACAAGACACATCATGCACATGGGGCTAAGAAGGAGGACGGCAATCCCACAAGATGGAGGAGGCGCTGGACCAAGAGCAATGACACCCATCGGACGACGAGAGGGTTTCCACAGCACACCAAGAAACATACAGTAAACCACAGTAACTGGAACACAACAGCACACAGATTGCATTAGCAAAAGCTATAGTCAGCATGGAAAGACAGATTCCTCCATCTTAAAAAGACGGGGAGTAACAGTGATAAGTCTACCGCAAAATGTGATCCAAAAGGTAACCAATACTTTTTGCAAAAAGTACCGTACCCTTTAACTATTTTCATAAGACAGCCCTATGCCAAAATAAATTTATTTTGCTCTCATTTTTATGCATTATTTTGCTCCCTTTTCATCTGTATGTGCCGCCTTCTTCATAGCGTAGGTGATTCTGCTTCTGATACCTAGTGATACCTGGAAAACAACAGTTCCCAGTAAAACGTTGCATCTCCTCTGGGCTCCAGGCACCTGCTGCTCCCGATCAATGATATCAATCATTTTATATTCAAAGATACTAAAAAGACGCTTGGTGCACCCTTGGTGTGGCCAAGCAGTTCAGTGCACATCGCCACCTCCTTGTTTTCCATATATCTCAGCCCTTTCCCACACTCCTGTAAAGTCAGACCTGTCAATTAAAGAAAAGGAGGGAGGAAGGTGGGAAGGTGCACCAAACTGCACACCCACCCCATGAATACACCCGCTGATGGACACAGTCAGAAAAGGCCCCTGTGCAAGAACAATATATGGAGCCTTTATGGTCAAATAACTCGTCATAATGCACAATTCCACCTGTTTTGGAGGTAAAAATGGGCACAGGTTGCAGCAATAATATGCCTGACCCTGAATGCACCACATGCCTTATTAGCATTTCCAAAGAGAGCATTTTCTTGGCAAAGGCAGCAACAGATTTGGACATTAGAAGTACAATTTTATTAAAGGGAACCTGTCACCAGATTTTGGCCTTCTAAACTAAAACTAGCACCTTAAGCAGCGCTTGTGCTGCATTCAATAAAGGTGCACGTTACCCCTGACCCCCTGTAGACCCTAAAAATACCTTTATAAAATCTCCTGCCCTGTATATAAATTATCCAATGGGCGTCCTAATCTGCGCCTTCTGCCCCTCCTTTCGCCCTCCTCCTGTTCTGATTGCCATGGATGACACCACGGGCACCATCCATGTATATGGGCAAAATCTCCATATTCCCAGCTCGCGCAGGCGCACTTCGCTTTGCCCTGTTACGAGCAGAGTTGAAAACATAGCTGCGCCTGCGTGAACTGGCGAGTTCTCTGCGCAGGCATGAGATTTTTCCCAGCTATGTGGATTACGTTACCTGCATCTTCCACATCGCCAGGCAAATTTCATGCCTGCGCAGAGAACTTGCCAGTTCGCACTGCGCGAGTCGGGAATATGGAGATTTTTTCAACCTACATGGATGGCGTCTGAGGCGTCATCCATGTAAATCAGCACAGGAGGAGGGTGAAAGGAGGGACAGGAGGCGCAGATTAGGACGCCCATTGGACTGGACAATTTATGTGACGCCCTGGCAAAACCAGGTAGTCACAGAAGTAGTCCATCCTCCTTGATACCACCAAAAACCCACACCCAGGTACAACACACAGACATTAAAGCCTAGCCACCCCCTCATGATAATGGGGACATACCAGTGGGCGGGATCAGGTGGATGAGAACGCCCACCTAGGGGTCCTGAGGTGTCAGGGGCGGGAACACAACAGAACAGTGTAGAAAAGAGAACAGTGTTGACAGTGGAGGAGTGAGGAAGTGAAGTGGAGTCAGGGGAAGGGGCCCCTGGACTACCTGGCCAGGTGGCAGACAGTAAACGGCCACAGGCGATGGAGATTCGGTTGCGGGAGACCTTAAGTGGACCGGGGCAGGGTTGTAGCCCGCCGGTGCCGACAGCGGGAATCCGGTCCGGAGGCCGTGCATAGTCGGGGTACCTGGACCCTAGGACGAGAACGGTAGCAAGCCCCCATGTTAATTGACCAGCCGGGGACATGGTTTCAGGCCTTGTTCCACAGAAGCCCAGAGAGTGAAACGGAAGCCCAACGCGGGGGATAGGGTGTCCGTCAAAACCTACAGAAATCCCAAGGGTCAGATTTCGCGGGCCACAGCTCCCAACATACACAGTACCGAGAGTGGACTTCCCCGTTCCACGCGGAGTCGTCCCACAGAGGACACAAACATAGAGAGCAGGAGGAAGGGACCCCTGTTTGCTACACCCGGGTGTGGGACCCGAATACACCCACCAAAGGCGACTGGTCACTGGCAACTTGGTTTGCAACTGGACTTGTGTGTGATTATTGAACTGGAGTACACCCTTGATCCCCGGTCCAACCCGGCACGCCACCTCCAGCAGCCATTACTCCCGTGTACCAAAGGGCCCCGGGACTACACCTCCCCTACCTGTGGAGGGGATCCCATCTTGCTGTCCCGCTCCATCAGCCCCGGGCGTCCCATCACCAGGCAGCAGTAGTGTCACCATCCCTCACTGCAACCCACGGGTGGCGTCACGGACACATCAATCCCCTGTAAATATCCCTTTCCGACGGCTGTGAGGACGGACGGCCGTGCGAGCCCGGGTCCGGTCACCACTCGAGCCGCAGCAGCGAACCCGGATCCGAGCAGCCACAGAAGCGGCAGCGGCCCCCGCCCGCAACATTTACATACAGGAGAATTTCTAAAGGTGTTTTTGGGGGGCTATAGGGGGGTAAGACGGTAACATGCAACTTTATATAATGCAGCACAGGTGCTGCTTAATGTGCTAGTTTTAGTTTAGAGGCCAAAATCTAGTGACAGGTTCCCTATTTCTAATATAAGGTGGTGTGCTTGGTTTCAGAGGTTACTTTTTCCCAATGGACCCCCTTAAAACTTGAATGCTAAACACGTCCAGCACATTGATTAAACTTAATTACTCATCTTACCTAATCCTCTCCTGTTTCTTTAGAACCCTCTGTAGACTCTGCAGATTGGTCTCTGCTCGGGGCAATGGCAGGAAAGGAAAATATCCGCCTTTCTCCATTTCTGCGTATAGTTCTTTCTTGTTTTATTGTGAAAATGCATCATGTGTCTGACTTTCTTCTTTGTTCTCCAAGACATGGCATAAGAACTCTTAAAAGCTGCTTCTTAGCTCCAGGAAGATTAAGAGACTTGGTAAATCTTGTCACCTTCCTTCTGTTCGTGTCGCCCTAAGGACGGGCCTCATAAGCTCATTAACTCAACTTTCCATCCAACCGACACATTTAACGGTGAATCAATGAATATAAATCCACGTCATCATCTTCTTTACAGAAGAAGGAAATTGTGATGGGCAAAACTATCATGGAGAGCATGTCAAGCATATAAAATCAGCTAATGGAAAACAAAAAGTATACACAAAAGATGGACAAAAAGTATACACAAAAGAAAGACAAAAAGTATACACAAAAAAAGGACAAAAAGTATACACAAAAGAAGGACAAAGAATATACACAAAAGAAAGACAAAAAGTATAAACAAAAGAAAGACAAAAAGTATACACAAAAGAAGGACAAAAAGTATACAGAAAAGACGGACAAAAAGTATGCACAAAAGAAAGACAAAAAGTATACACAAAAGAAGGACAAAAAGTATACAGAAAAGGACAAAAATATACACAAAAGAAAGACAAAAAGTATACACAAAAGAAGGACAAAAAGTATACACAAAGGAAGGACAAAAAATATACACAAAAGGACAAAAAGTATACATGAAAGAAGGACAAAAAAGTATACACGAAAGAAGGACAAAAAGTATACACAAAAGAAGGACAAAAACTATACACAAAGGAAGGACAAAAAGTATACATAAAAGAAACAAAAGAAAGGCAAAACGTATACTCAAAAGAAGGAAAAAAGTATACGGAAAAGACGGACAAAAAATATACACAAAAGAACGACAAAAAGTATACACAAAAGATGGACAAAAAGTATACACAAAAGAAAGACAAAAAGTATACATAAAAGAAGGACAAAAATATACACAAAAGAAAGACAAAAAATATACACAAAAGAAAGACAAAAAGTATACTCAAAAGAAGGACAAAAAGTATACAGAAAAGACGGACAAAAAACATACACAAAAGAAGGACAAAAAGTATACATAAAAAAAGGACAAAAAATATACACAAAAGAAAGACAAAAAATATACACAAAAGAAGGACAAAAAGTATGCACAAAAGAAGGACAAAAAGTATACACAAAAGAAGGACAAAAAGTATGCACAAAAGAAGGACAAAAAGTATACAGAAAAGACGGACAAAAAACATACACAAAAGAAGGACAAAAAGTATACATAAAAAAAGGACAAAAAATATACACAAAAGAAAGACAAAAAATATACACAAAAGAAGGACAAAAAGTATGCACAAAAGAAGGACAAAAAGTATACACAAAAGAAGGACAAAAAGTATGCACAAAAGAAGGACAAAAGGTATGCACAAAAGAAGGACATAAAATATACACAAAAGGACAAAAAGTATACACGAAAGAAGGACAAAAAGTATACTCAAAAGAAGGACAAAAAGTATACAGAAAAGACGGACAAAAAACATACACAAAAGAAGGACAAAAAGTATACATAAAAAAAGGACAAAAAATATACACAAAAGAAAGACAAAAAATATACACAAAAGAAGGACAAAAAGTATGCACAAAAGAAGGACAAAAAGTATACACAAAAGAAGGACAAAAAGTATGCACAAAAGAAGGACAAAAGGTATGCACAAAAGAAGGACATAAAATATACACAAAAGGACAAAAAGTATACACAAAAGAAAGACAAAAAGTATACTCAAAAGAAGGACAAAAAGTATACAGAAAAGACGGACAAAAAACATACACAAAAGAAGGACAAAAAGTATACATAAAAAAAGGACAAAAAATATACACAAAAGAAAGAAAAAATATACACAAAAGAAGGACAAAAAGTATGCACAAAAGAAGGACAAAAAGTATACACAAAAGAAGGACAAAAAGTATGCACAAAAGAAGGACAAAAGGTATGCACAAAAGAAGGACATAAAATATACACAAAAGGACAAAAAGTATACACGAAAGAATGACAAAAAGTATACACAAAAGAAAGACAAAAAGTATACACAAAAGAAGAACTGTACATAGAAAAAATAAACTTTATTATGGAAAAAAAAAAGAGAACAAATGCAACATAGGGATTAAAACCCACCAAAAGTGTGAATGATAACATATCTCAGCCAAAGAAAATGAACAAGAATAACCCACGTCCTAAAACCAAAGCAATGGGTGCAGATTTGTAGTTATAACACACAAAAAAACAAACATAATAATTGTGTAATTCAAAAGATATATTTTAAGAACAGGTGTGTAATGTGCACCGCTTGCTGGTGAGTGATGGTACTGCAGAAGGCTGATGTGAACCCAATGGACCACAGGGAGAACCCCGGTATACCAAAATGTGGGGTAGAGGATCGGGACTGTGGCAGCTGACCCCCAGGACGGGGGAGGACAAAGGAGCACACGGGACAGAGTCTCAATTGCAGATAGGGACCACCAGGGTGGCTCAAGGCAGACAGCACAGGCAGGACGGATAGGCAGAGTCACTAGCAAGGCAGATGGCAGGGCCAGGGCGGACAGGCACAGTTTCTTGCACCAGCAGGGCAGGACAGACAGGCAAAGACACTAGCACCAACATGGCAGGACGGACAGGAAGCAGGTACGGCTAGGACAGGACTGGAACCAAGTGTCAATAGGCAGGACAGGCAGGACAGGACTGAAACCAGGTGCAACAGGCAGGATGGGCTGGTAGCCAGGTACAGGCAGGACAGGCTGGATCCAGGTGCCAACAGGCATAATTGGCTGGGACCAGGTACAGGACGGGAACAGGACTGGATCCAGGTGAAAACAGGCAGGATAGACTGGGAGCAAGTGCAGGACGGGAACAGGTACTAGCAGGGACAGGACAGGACCAGACGGGACGGACAGGGTGACCTGACAACTAACTAGACAGAACTCAACTGACTAAACTAATGGTGTAGAACAGGCAAATTCCCTAGTAAGAGCTTGCCTTAAATACCCATTGCCTCTCAGGGATAGGTTGAGAGGCACCTTCTAGGAGTGGCGCAGGCGCCCATTAGGAGAGGGGCAGTGATGCACACACAGACTTCAGGATGCAGGAGGAGGAGAAGCCCACGTGGAGGAGACGCAAGGATGGAAGGACCGTGCTGCGGAGGTGAGTCAGAGCGCGTTCCTCCAGGAGAGCAAGGAGTGTAGGGACGCAGAGTTACAGTAGGTAGAGCTGTATTTTATAAGTAACAAAATCCATTAATATGAAAAACCTGAAATGAAAGTATAGGAGGATATAACAGGCACAATGGAGCACTCACCGCACCACATATTACCTGTGCAAAATTTAAAATAATAGGCAGGTACAAACATAATAGAGAACTGTGTAGTTAAATGTTCTTGCTTATCAGGGTAATGCGTGCTATATGAATGTTTGTTACTATTATTTTAGATCTAAGGGGGAACATTTTCCTTTGCGGAGAGTGACATATCTGAAATGCCAGGATAAGGAGGCTTATAGGTCATGCAATGCTGACTTGAACTCCTTTGCCTCTTATTGGAAATAGCAATCCTAAAATTGAATATTGATTCTTTAACCTAACGAGCCTTGCCACATGACTTAGGATAAAAGCCAAATCAGAATCTCAATTTTCCGACAGTGTTTTGGGGTGTTTACCACTCCTCAGTGCAAAGCAGGAGATCGAATTTGGCTGTATAACAGGCCTCTGACTGAGCTCTAAAGGGTGATATTCCTCCATGTGGAGCGTGACATAGTGTAGATTATTTTAGAGGCATGGACAATGTTAGACACCTTAACTTAAAAGTTTGGACACACCTTCCCATCTCTAGAACAACTGTTAAGTGGAGACTTTGTGCAGCAGGCCTTCATAGTAAAATAGCTGCTAGGAAACCACTGCTAAGGACAGGCAACAAGCAGAAGAGACTTGTTTGGGCTAAAGAACACAAGGAATGGACATTAGACCAGTGGAAATCTGTGCTTTGGTCTGATGAGTCCAAATTTGAGATCTTTGGATCCAACCACCGTGTCTTTGTAGAAAAGGTGAATGGATGGACTCTACATGGCTGGTTCCCACCGTGAAGGAGGTGTGATGGTGTGGGGGTGCTTTGCTGGTGACACTGTTGGGGATTTATTCAAAATTGAAGGCATACAGAACCAGCATGGCTACCACAGCATCTTGCAGCGGCGTGCTATTCCATCCGGTTTGCGTTTAGTTGGACCATCATTTATTTTTCAACAGGACAATGACCCCAAACACACCTCCAGGCTGTGTAAGGGCTATTTGACTAAGAAGGAGAGTGATGGGGTGCTACGCCAGATGACCTGGCCTCCACAGTCACCAGACCTGAACCCAATCGAGATGGTTTGGGGTGAGCTGGACCGAAGAGTGAAGGCAAAAGGGCCAACAAGTGCTAAGCATCTCTGGGAACTCCTTCAAGACTGTTGGAAGACCATTTCCGGTGACTACCTCTTGAAGCTCATCAAGAGAATGCCAAGAGTGTGCAAAGCAGTAATCAAAGCAAAAGGTGGCTACTTTGAAGAACCTAGAATATAAGAAATATTTTCAGTTTTTTCACACTTTTTTAAATATTTAATTCCACATGTTTTAATTCATAGTTTTGATGCCTTCAATGTGAATCTACAATTTTCAGAGTCATGAAAATAAAGAAAACTCATTGAATGAGAAGGTGTGTCCAAACTTTTGGTCTGTAATATATATATATATATATTTTTATATATATATATATATATATATATATATATATATATATATATAATAGAATAATATATTATAATATATAATATAATATAAAAGTAAGATACTAAAATATCATAAATGATTATTCTGGATGACTAGGCAGAGTTCAGCTGAGCATAAGCAAAATTATTTTTCATCCAGAAAAAGCTTTCAGTTTTATATATTACTATGACACATCTGTTTACAAAAATATGGCCAAATACAGTTTCCTATCCTAATAATATGGCCTACATTTAGCACTATGTTTTGGTTTGTTTTATCACTTTTCTATCTTGTGTTTTTCGCTGCCAAGCTTTTGGCGCAAAACAAAAAACGGATCATGAATTTTGTGCAAAATTTAAAAAAAAAAAAATTTTTTTTTTTATTTATTTTTTTTTATTTTTGTGTCTTTGCAAAATATTGGGCTATAAAAAAAAAAAAAGACAGATTGCCATAAAAAAAAACTATCCCAAACTAAGTACTGAACATAATCCCTATGCTGGACTATTTCCGCGCCACGTGTTGCAACTATTTAAAAAAGTCGCATTTGATGAATCAATCTAAAAAATCTGGAAAACCCAAAATGACCCTAGAGTTAAAAAACCAAAGACATTGAAAAAAGACGATAATACTTAAATGAATTTTTTGCAAAATAAGTCACTAATTGTGATCTGTTCATGCCAACTGTTCAACTGTTAAAAATGAAATCATGAATTGGACGCTCTGTCTTTTAACAGGACCCTATGGGATGGAATAATGCAGTCTAGTAATAGTTCCACAGATCCCCACCCCAATACTATTTGGTTATGCCGGCCAGTATGCCAAACTCAGTATAAATGGTAATTTTTTATTTTACTTTTTACATCTTACATGCATTTTACACTGTCCACAATTTTTGGACAAGTTGGTATTTTCACCATATCCATTATTTTTATGCAGATTTTTAGGGAGACAAGTTGCCTTTTAACTCTGCACCTATTGATAAAGGATGTTGATCTTCTAAAAATGCACATCATCAGATCTGCTTAAGGCTATGTGCCTACGCTGCGGAAGATGTGCGGAATTTGCCGCAGATTTTTCGTGGAAATTCCGCGGATTTTTCAAACATCTGCAGCACAGCTACTCCCCAACCATTTCTATGGCATTTGGGAACTGCTGTGCCCACGCTGCGTTTTTTTTCCGCAGCGGAAATAATGCGGATTTCCCTGCGGAAAAATCAGCAGCATGTCAATTATTCCTGCGGATTTACCTGCAGATTTTGCCCATGCAAGTGAATGTCAAAAAAAGCAAAATCTGCAACGAAATCCACGTAAAATCCGCGTCAAATCAGCGTCAAATCCGCACCAAATCCGCACGTATGCAAAGGTGCGGATTCCGGGGGAATGCTGCGGATTTAGCTGCAGAAAAATCCGCGGATACAGAGTCCCGTGGGCACATAGCATTAGGCAAAATGACCAAAAAAAAAAAAGAATTATCACAAGTCTTAGGGATGCCTCACTTTCGACATTTTTGTCTGGGCGCGATCACAGAACCATCAAAAGTTTTGTTGCAAATAGTCAACAGGGTGGCAAAAAAACGTGTTAACACACAAAGATACAGATTAACAGTCAAAGATTGGAGAAGAGTCAAAGGTGAAGCGACCAAGAAGCCATTATCCTCTGGTGCTGTTATAATCTGGAACTTCAACCTTCTTGGAGGGACCAGAAGAACAAGATGTTCAGTGCTCAGAGACACAGCCAAGGTAAGAAAGGCTGCAACAAACCAGCACCGAGCAAGACACCAAAGTACAAGGAGTTCAGTGCTCAAAGACTCAGCCGAGATGAGAAAGGCTGATGTACCGCGCTGAGAGGGGCTCGGCCGCTCTCCGCTGCTCAGGCGGAGCCGCTCGAGGTCCGGGCTCGGGTTGTCGGTGGCACGAGTGCCTCCGGACCGGGGGCCACGTCGCTCTGTTAAGGGGAGGCAGTGGGGTAGTGGTGAGGTGGGACGAGGCGCGCAGCCGGGGAAGGCCCCACGGTTGTCTAACGGGTCGTGACGCCACCCATGGGTCGTGGTGACGGCATGCACCACTGCTGCAGCTGGAGTGAAGGCGGACTCGTCCGGGATTGGTGTTGCGGCCGCAGCCTAGATGTTAGCCCCTCCGTGGGTAGGGGCGGTGTGTCCCGGGGCCCGGTGAGGGATGTGCTGGCGACGGTGTTGTTGTCGGGGTGCAGGGTGCCGTGCTGCGGTGCAGTGTCGTGCCCGGATGGCACTGGTGTACTCACGATTAATTCACACTCGGAGTCACTGGTAAACCAAAGTTCGGGTATGGTCGTGTCCCGCAGCCGGCTGCTTGTGTCCTCCTGTGAGGTTGGTGGTGGCCCCTTTCCCTTGCACCTCTGGTTGTGGTCTTCGGCTCCCCTGCCTGGACAGTGGTAGCCCGCTCCCCGGCATTGAGCTGCTGGAGGAGCCCTCGGTTGCCCGCAGGCGCTGGCCTGTCGGATGTTTGGCCCTTGGCGGTGGCACTCACCCGGTATCGGTGGGCTTTTGCCTTCTATCGGGACTTTGAGTGTGGATGAACCCATGAGGTCCAGCCAGCAATCAGTCAATTTGCCTAAACTCAGTGGCTTCTAAGCTAGGATGGGGTCTGAGTACCCGGTTTCTGGTGCTCCGGTACACGGTTGACTCCCCGGTTCAGGACCGGCGGGCTCCAACCCAGGCCTACGATTCCGCCGGTTGCTGTACCGGTACTCCTGCAGACGGCCACCACCGTCTGCCTGCCTGACTTTACGGGGATCCCAGGCTCCTACCCGGGTCCCTGACAGCTCTGCTCCTCTACAACTTCAAACTCCACTCTCAACTGTTCTTTGAACTGTTCTGTTTGTATTCCCTGCCTCAGGACAGTAGTCTCCTCGGTGGGCGTGCCTTTCCGCCTGACTCCGCCCACCTGGTGTGCTCTACTGGCCCTGAGGGAGGCATCAGGTCTCCCTTTCGGGTGACGGGTGTGTCCTCACAGGGGATGGGGGTGTGTGTGTAATGTGGTAGGTGTTGTTACCTGTGACCCCTGGGGTCCAGGGCGTCACACTGAACCCAACCACCACTGAGCAACAAACAGACGTAGAAGGAGTTCAGTGCTCAAAGACCCGACAAAGGTAAGCGAGGCTGAACCCAGCCACCACTGCGTAACAAACAGGTGTTCAGTGCTCACATACCTGGCCGTGGTAAGAAAGGCTGAAACCGACCACCACTGAGCAAGAGACAGAAGTACAAGGCGTTAGGTGCTCTGAGACATGGCCAAGGTGAGCCTGCGCGAGACTTCGTCATCCTCCACACCGTGCCGAAGTCTCACGCATGCGCAGTTATCATAGGCCACTATTGCGGGCCTGTGCAGAAACTATCCCTCGCACGTGCTGGGGATGTATTTGCTCAGGCACGAGATTATGGGCGGCGCTGTACATGACACATGGCACAGCGTGGAGGATAACTGGACCGTCGTCATCAATTCAAATCAACACAGGGGACTGCGTACAGCAGCAGGAGGGGGTACGAAGGAGAAATAGAGCCGCCCATAAGGTCCACCGAAAAAAGTTACATACGAAAAGGTAATATTTTATAAAGTTGTTTTGGCGGCCTGAAAAGGGGGTCAGACACAAGGTGGACCTTCATAGAATGCAGCCCCGGAGCGGCAGAAGGTGGTGTTTTTAGTTGCATAGGGTAAAATCTGGTGACAGGTTCCCTTTAAAGGGGTTTTGGGATTTATTTAATCGTATGAACGTATACCTTACCATCATATAAAAATAAACACCAGACAATAGACAGTGATTGAAAAATATCAAAAGGATAAAAATCAAATTTGAATATCAAGATTTTCTATATATGCAATAGCGTTATCATTTACAATATAGAAATCCTTCTTGTCACCATGGTAGGATCTCAGGGGGCACTCCTCAGCAATGTGCTGGATAGTTTGACGATCTGCTCCACAGTCACAGGTCGGAGAGTGATATTTTCCCCACTTATACATAAAATCTGCACAGACGCCAAAGTTTGTTCTGATACGATTTAGAGTAACCCATGTTTTCCTTGGTAGATTGAAGCCTGGTGGAGGGTTTTGTAAATTAGGGAACATTTGGGGATCACCTTCTACTACATTGACCCAAAGTTCTCGCCATTTCTCCTCTAAATTGAAGTTTTGTTCATGCAAGGTGATTGCAGTTCGGATGGGTGGATGTCTGGATTTCAATCGTTGTATTGTAACATCTCTGATATTTTGGTGTATTGGACGTTTTTCATTATTCACTACTTTAGTGTATTCTTTAAGTAGGAGCTTTTGTCTTCTTAGATTTGCGGGTGCGATATGACCCAGCACAGGTAACCAGTGAACAGGTGTAGGTCTAATAGCACCAGATATTATACGCAAAGAGTTGTTCAGCTGAGTGTCAATTAAGTTTACATGACAGCTATTTAACCATGCTGGAGCACAGTATTCTGCAGCAGAGTACACCAGGGCAAGAGTAGATGTTCTCAAAACAGATGTTGCCGAGCCCCATGAGGATCCACAAAGTTTCTGAATAATATTATGTATAATCTTTGTTTATTAAGAAAAATACAATACAAATGACAAGAACCAAAGCATAGGATCAAATATTGCATACAAATTTGACTTACAAATCAATTCCTTAGAAATACAAAAAAGAGTCATGTAGACATATATCCTTCTGGAAAGTAGCAAAAGGCAATAACAGAGGGAAGGGAAGAAAGGAAGGGGACATGCATATCTCAAGATCTTTCAATTACGAATGTTATCTGCCCCTCTCCCCCCCTCCACATTTGTTTGACTCTATTCCCTCCGTTTACTTTGGATAGGGTATTATTTCAAAACCAAAATATAATGAGAGGGAGTCTACGTATCCACTTGACTCGTATACCAGAACATTAGGCACTAAGAATCCAACTTAAGGTCAGGAAACAGGGTGAGAAAAGAAAAAAAAAAAAAAAAAAAAAAAAAAGGGGGGGGGGGGGGAATGAGCTAGCAGTGAAGATAGTAACGACATAGAGAGAGAAAGAAGGTGAAGGGTGGGTAAGTCCGAGGGTAAGGGATGTCCATGTTCTCCCAGGTGCGGCTGTTGGAGAAACCAGGCCCGGCCAGTATACCCCTTCTATTCAAGGACCAAACAGTTCTCTATACGCATTTGTCTCTTTGAAAAGGATCCAAGGTTGCCAAATCTTTAAGAATTTCTCGCTGTCCTCTGTCACCTCCACGGAAAGCTCCTCCATATAACATATGGAGGAGAGTTCCTGCTGCCATTCTTGCATAGAAGGAGACGTTGTCTTCCGCCAGTGTCTAGGTACCACCGAACGGGCTGCCGAAAGGCAGAATCTAAGTAAGTCTCCTTTTTGTGTCTTAATTGAGCCGGGCAACATGGACAGCAGAGAGATCTGTGGGGAGGGCAACACCCTCTCTCCAGAGATATTAGTATATGTCCGAAACACCTCTAGCCAGAAGGGTTTAATTAGCGGGCATTCCCACCATATATGCAGCATTGTCCCCGGGGAACTTCCACACCGCCAACACAGCTCAGATACAGAGGGGAAAATCCTATGCAGCTTCGCTGGGTACAGGTACCATCTTGATAAAATTTTGTAATTCTTTTCTTTCGCATAGCCTGCCGTGGCCAGCTTATGGGTAAACAGATATG
Source organism: Anomaloglossus baeobatrachus (assembly GCF_048569485.1). Classification (NCBI taxonomy): domain Eukaryota; kingdom Metazoa; phylum Chordata; class Amphibia; order Anura; family Aromobatidae; genus Anomaloglossus; species Anomaloglossus baeobatrachus. The sequence continues at coordinate 44,912,391 of NC_134362.1, forward strand.
CTTTCCGTTTTTCTTCTTCAGAAAAGGTGGTGTCCAATTCTATCTCCCATTGTGACATGAAGTGTGGATCCGTATCTGCCTCAGGAGCTGCCTGACTCAACAATTTATAAATTAATGATATTAAGTGAGAAGGTGGGGACTTCTGCATGAACAACCCTTCAAATGGGGTCAAGGAAGGGTTGGGTAGATGTTTCCATTTTCTCAATCTATTGCTGACAAATGAGTGCAACTGTCTGTACTCTATCCATGATAATGAACAAGGGGGATCCATACCCTGCAGATCCCCAAAGGACATGATGTCATGTCCTGTTAATACATGATGAATCCTAACATCATCCTCTTTTCCCCAGCGCAAGAAAGTGGAACGGTCAGATCCCGGAGCAAATTCCGGATTGGAAAGGATCGGGGTGAGCAGGAGTGGAGGACCAGATAACGAACTTTTTTGTCGGGTCCGATCCCATTCTTTTAGCGTGGCCTTTACCAAGAAGTCAGCCGTAGGTAGCTTCACTCCCTCTCGTGACTCCAACCAAGGTAGATACCGTAAGGGTACATGCGCTCCCCCTTGCTCTAATGCTACCCACTTCTTATGTTCAGCAAAAAAGTGCCAGTCAAACATGCGCATTAATAGAGTAGCCTGATGGTATCTACGGAGGTCTGGCAGTCCAGCCCCTCCCCCTTCCGTCGGTCTGGTTAAAGTATGATATTTTATTCTCGCCCTCGAGTGTCCCCATACAAACTTGATCAACGCCGATTTGAGTGTGCGGAAAAAGCTAGCGGGTGGAGATATGGGGACCGCTTGAAAAACATATAGAAACCGTGGGAGTACATCCATCTTGAAAGAGTTGATACGTCCAAACCACGAAATAGGTTTTTTGTGGTATGATAGGAGATCTTTGAGTGTGCGTGTCAATAGGGTTTGATAATTTAACGCGTAGAGGAGAGAGAGGTCAGCCGGGATCTGTATGCCCAAATATTTAATTGCTTTAGTTTGCCACCTGAATGGGAAATTCTGTTTAGCCAATGCCACTTCGTGGGATCTTAGGGTGACACTCAGTGCTTCCGTTTTTGAGTAATTCACTTTGAAATTGCTTACCTCTCCGAATCTCTCAAACTCCTTCATCAAAGAGGGTAGTGTAATGTGGGGTTGAGAAACATAAATCAAAAGGTCATCAGCATACAGGGAAGTCTTATAAGTCTCCTCATCCACCCGTAGACCATGTACACTGGGATTCCTCCTTATAGCGTTAGCGAGGTGCTCCATCACTACCACATACAGCAATGGCGAGAGAGGGCACCCCTGTCTCGTGCCGTTCCTTATCGCAATGGGTCGAGACAATGCTCCATTGACCTTGATCCGTGCCGAGGGACACGTATACAACTCCAATATTTTTTGTAAAAAGAGCGGGCCCAAGCCAATCTTTTGTAACGCGGTTCGGAGGAAATCCCAATGCACCCGGTCGAATGCCTTCTCCGCATCCACAGATAAAAGGCCAACCGGTGAAGAAGAAGAGATCGCATTAGCCATGAGTAATAAAGTCTTATTCACATTGTCGCGGGCCTCCCTACCTTGAACAAATCCGACCTGATCTGAGTTAACAATTGAGGGGAGGAGAGGGGCCAGTCTATTGGCCAATGTTTTAGAAAACAATTTCACATCCACATTTAATAAATATATCGGCCTATAATTGGTAACCAGAGATGGGTCCTTGCCGGGCTTCGGCAAGACTGTAATGAACGCCTCCAGGGACTGCGCCGCAAATGGAGTCGTGTCTGAGACCGAATTGAAAACCCTTGTAAGGAATGGGGCTATCAATTCTCTAAATGTCTTGTAAAATGCCGGGGAGAACCCATCCGGGCCCGGGCTCTTTCCTGCAGGAGAGCTTTTAATCACCAGCCCCACCTCCTCCTCTGTAAACTGTTCTTCTAATTGTGAGACCTCCTCCTCCCTCAACGGTGTGGATGCCGTGTCTGTGATGTACTCATTGATCCTCTCCATCAGTTTACTCTGCTCCATATCCGCCAGGCGTCCCTTAATGTTATATAGATCAGAGTAAAATGTCCTCATTTCCTCCATGATCTCCACCGGGTTACTCGTGTCAGTGCCGCCACGCCGCTGTATTCTCGGTATAAATGATGTGCTGTTGCGGGGGTGAAGAAGGCGTGACAGGGGCCTACCACATTTGTCCGAGTGTTGATATAGGAAACGTTGGTAATGAGAGCGGTATTTAAGGTATTTTTCGTTAAGAAGCGTCTTCAAGTCCTCTCTATTTTTAACGAGGTCTGCTAAGACCCCAGCTGATCTGTTTCTTTTATGTGTGGTTTCCAACCTATGTATCGCATCAAGTAGTGTGCTAATTTGCGAAGTCTTCAACTTCTTAATACGTGCCCCATGTTTTATTAAAACTCCCCGAATTACGCACTTGAATGCTTCCCACTGAAAAGGTAGGGAGGTGGAGTCCCCGGCGTGTGTTGCCAAAAAGACCTCTATTGCTTCCTTGACATCATTTGCGAACAGTGTGTCCTTCAATAGATTGTCGTTAAGTTTCCATGTCCACTCACGCGTCTGACCCCCCGGGGGCGAAACTGTTAGGAAAATAGGTGCATGATCGGACCAAACCACGCTTCCGATCTCAGCAACTGGGTGCCATGTGAGGACGTGTTGACTTACTAAAAAAAAATCAATACGGCTATATGAGCCGTGTGGGTTTGAGTAAAAGGTATAATCCCTTCCCGAGGGGTTTAATACCCGCCACACGTCCGTCAATTGAACCTGATGCACCTCCCGTTTAAAGGACCGTAAGTGGGATAAGGGAATCGCGCTTCGGCCAGTTGAAGTATCCACCTGTGGGTCTAGGGGCATATTAAAGTCTCCCCCCAAGATAATCACTCCCTCTGAAAATTCTGTAAGGGTTCTGAGAAATCCCCGTCCCGCTTTTGACTGATCTACATTGGGCGAATACCAACCCGCAACCGTGAACACATTACCTGAGATTCTCAATTTAACCATAACGTATCTGCCTTCTGGGTCCAACTTCATGTCTATCAAGGAGTGACTCAATGATTTATGCAAGGCAACAGACACCCCCCTGGATCTAGAGTCTGCGTTAGTACCATGGTACCAGGTCGGATAGTAGCGATTTTTCATGTTGGGGACACAACCAGTTTTATAATGAGTTTCTTGGAGAAGCAGAATGTGCACCCTCTGCTTGTGCATATCATAAAGAATTTGGGTCCTTTTTTGGGGAGTATTAAGTCCCTTCACATTCAAAGAGCCGAATTTTAGTTCCGCCATGGTTCCGCACCTAGGGTCCAAACAATCACCTGTGTTTGGAGAAAGGATAATAGGGAAGTTGGGGAAGGTTGTAGGAAAAACAGAGAAAGACAAAAAAAAAAAAAAAAAAAAATGAAAAGAAGAGGAGAGAGAAGAGGAAGTAAAATAAGAAGAGTTAGAAGGAGAATTAGAACAATTAGCACAGAAAATACTTCAGCACCAAGAAAGGGCTAAAGCGTACCGCCAAACCTGACGGAGTTAATGGGGTAGAACTATATAAAGCTGCACCTAGGCCAGCCAAGTGCAACAACCCCAATAGAGAAGCGGACTGCACACGGAAGGCAGCTCCGCCCGACCCAGAGCATATTATTTTAACAACTTATATCAGCAACCTTCATTTTAAAGTTACGCCGCCCTTCAGCCTTTAACTTTAGCACCGAGTGTGTTCCTCGCGGGGGCCTGGCGGCCAATTAAGATGTTCTCACCATCCCCACGACGACGCACACTCAGGCCCCAACCTTTAGACAAAAGGCAAAAGGAGGCCCCTCCAACCCATCCTTGGTAATGCAATATAACATTAACTGTCAATAGTGTGTTAACCTGTAATGAGAAAAATCAAACCACATCTCTGCAGTAATATGACTTATACGCCTTATAAACCTTCATAAATCTTCGCCTCCTTGTGAATGTCCGACCTCAGCCACGACCTTCGGGCACTTCTTCCTGGTTTCTCCTCCTCTCCCAGACCGCCGCAGGGTGGACGCCCCCTGGTCCCCCGGGGGGCAAACACGGCCAGTCTGTGATGATCACCTCCGGAATCCGTAAGGCCGCTGTAAACGCTGGAACCCCCACCGGGTGGCTCAATACGTGCACCCTGCCCGCCTGCCGTACCCGCAGGCGAAAAGGGAACCCCCACGTGTACGGGATATTCCGTTGGCGCAGCGAGTCCAGGAGCGGGCGTAATGCCCTCCTTTTCTGGAGTGTCCATCTGGAGAGATCAGGCAAAAGTTGTATCCTCCGTCCCTGGTGTCTTAGATTCTCTGCCGAGCGGGCCCGCCCCATTATGGCGTCCTTGAGTTGGTATCTGTGTACCTTGCAGATGACATCCCTAGGACGGTCCGGGTCCTGAGAGCGGGGACCCAAAGCTCTATGTGATCGGTCCAGCTCCAGGGGAGAGTCTAGTGGGACTTGTAACAGAGCATTAAAAATGTGGCGTAGGGTTTTGTCCAAATCCACAGATTCAATCGATTCCGGCAAGCCACGGACCCTTATATTGTTTCGTCGGTTGCGGTTTTCAATATCGTCAATGAGGTCAGTCAGATACTGAAAGTGAGCATTATGGGAAGAAATGCGGGAATCTTGCTCTGTTATTTTAAGTGATAGGGATTGTGCTGCAGCTTCAACAGCCCCCACTCTTTCCCCCATCTGCTGTACTTCGTCTCTCAGGCCTGAGAGCTCTGCGCGATAGGAGCTTTCCAATCTAGTTACATATGAGTCCATATCAGCTTTTGTAGGGATATTTTTGATGTGACTACTGAGGCCCTCTAACACCCTCCACATCTGGAGCAAAGGCTGATGATCTGTGTGGCCTATTCCCCCGCTGGTGCCAGGGTGCCCGGCCTCTTGAGCAGCACTATTAAATGTATCAGCTGAGAAACACAGGCTTGCAGGGGGGCTCCCTCCAAAGAACACAGTCCCAGCGGTTCCCATCTGCACAGGGAAGACGCACAGCTCCGTGCCTGCAGCAGCACAGTGGTCGGGTGAGGCAGCCCTCCTTCCCTCCCCCCTCCGAGTCTCCAGACCCAGAGTAGCTGGCGATCCTCCAGTGGAAGTGGGGCCAGATGAATCCTCCAACATCATGGACCCCCCCGCATCACTGCCCTCCCCCCTCGCTCCATTCATGGTAAGTGCCGCCTGGGTGCAGACTGAGTTTTCCGTCACTGTCCCGCCGGCGTTCTGGGCCTCGGCGCCATTTTGCCTTCCCGCCTGAGGAGCCGCTCTAGGTGCCGCTCCGGCCTGCCCCTCACTGACCTGTGCCCGCTCTTCATTGCCGCCTGTGTCCGCAGCCGGAGCCCGGGCGTCAGCTGCATCCTCCGGGTCCTCCGCCGCCACTGCCACCGCCGCGGCTGCGCCCAGGGAGCGGCCGCTTCTCGTATGCCTCGCTGCGTCCGCCATCTTGTGCTCAGGGGCTGCCCGCTCCGGATCCCTCAGATAGCTCCTGATATCCCGCGTTGTGGTGGCCGGTGTTTTAAAAGTATGTCGGGGGCCTCCTCCCCTCCTCCTGTTGCCCATCCGCTGCTCAAATCTCCGTTTTTGTTGCCCTGGTGTTATAAATGCCCGGGTCAGGGCAGGAGCAAAGACACTTCACGTCTCTATCCCTCCATGTCCAGGCCACGCCCCTCTGAATAATATTATTACGTGCTTTCAGTTTCTGTGCCAATTTATCCAGATGGGATTTAAAAGTTAGACTTCTATCAAGGGTTACACCTAAGTACTTAGGATTGAAATTGTGTTTAACAGATTGGCCTTCAAATTGTACTTTAAGTTCAGTCTTGGCACTTGCATTGTGTAAATGAAAGCAACAAACTTCCGTTTTTGATGGGTTAGGTTTTAATCTCCATTGTCGGAAGTACTTTCCCATTACACTAAGATCTTTTGTAAGAACGTCCTCTGCTTCCTCCATCGTTTTGCTTACCATAGCAAGTGCCCAGTCATCGGCATATCCAAATTTCCGTGACACTGTTTTAGGAATATCAGCGAGGTATAGGGCAAACAGGAGAGGTGCCAGCACTGATCCCTGGGCCAGTCCGTTGTTTAAAGATTTCTTACAACTGGTTGAATCGCCCATAATAAGATGAAAAGTTCGATTTGCAATCATATTGTTCAAGAGGTACATCATTTTCTTACATGGAATCACCTTCAGAAATTTATATAAAAGTCCTTCCCTCCACACAGTATCATATGCAGCAGAGAGATCGATAAACGCCACTGAAACTTTCTTGTTCTTCTGGAATTCAGCTTCAATGAGAGTTGTCAAAGCTAAGACTTGGTCACTACAGTTTCGAGCAGGTCTGAAGCCGGCTTGCTCTATAGGTATTGAGTCGAAAATCTTTAGACTGATCTTGTTATATATTAAGCGTTCTAAGAGCTTATATAAGCAACTCAACAAGGCAATGGGTCTATAGCTTGATGGATTATCTTCAGGCTTCCCAGGTTTTAACAATGCAATTATTTTGGCATGTTTTAATTTACTAGGGACTTGAGCATTCTCCATAATATCTGAGAAGAACTTTGCCATCCATTTTTTCGCATAAGGTCCACAGTTTTTGAGAAATTCAGGATGGATCCCATCAGAGCCGGGAGCTTTGTTAATTTTAGTTTCAGCAAGGGCAATTTCAATGTCACAGGTTGTAAAAGCACGTGAGTATTCTTCAGTTCTTCAGTGAGTTTTGGGATGTAAACAAGTGATCATCTATTCACAAGATAGGTATAAACTTAGTAATTGTTGGGGGTCTGACCACAGGGACCGGCCCTGATTGTCAGAAAGGGACACTCTAATGTCGGCGTCACACGCTACGATATATCGGGCGATATGTTGTCGGGGTCACGTCGTGACGCACATCCGACATCGTTTGATATATCGTACCGTGTGACAGCTACGAGTGACGGTGAACGAGCAAAAATACTCACCTTATCGTTGCTCGTTGACACGTCGCCCATTTTCAAAAAGTCGTTTCTTCTTCTATGCTCCGGTTGTTCATCGTTTTCGAGGCAGCACACATCGCACCGTGTGACACCCCAGGAACGACAAACACAACTTACCTGCGTCCCGCCGGCAATGCAGAAGGAAAGAGGTGGGTGGAATGTTTACGTCCCGCTCATCTCCGCCCCTCCGCTTCTATTGAGCGGCTGCCGTGTGACGTCGCTGTGACGCCGAACGCCCCTCCCCCTTCAGGAAGTGGATGTTCGCCGCCCACAGCGAGGTCGCCCGGGAGGTAAGTACGTGTGACTTGGGGTTAACGACTTTGTGCAACACGGGCAACAAACGTCGGGGGCGGGTACGATTGCTCGTACGATCGCACGATATATCGTACCGTCTGACACCCGCATTAAAAGGGCTTTACACGCTACGATATCGTTAATGAATTATCGTCAGGGTCACGGTGTTTGTGACGCACATCCGGCGTCATTAACGATATCGCAGTGTGTGACACTTATGAGCGACCTTAAATGATCGCAAAAGTGGTCAAAATCGTTTGCCGCGGAGAGATCGTCCTGAATCAAAAAATCGTTTTCTTTATTTTCAGCGATGCTGTTTGTCGTTCCTTCTGCACCACACATCGCTGTGTGTGACACCGCAGGAGCGAGGAACATCTCCTTACCTGCCTCCACCGCCAATGCGGAAGGAAGGAGGTGGGCGGGATGTTACGTCCCCCTCCTCTCCACCCCTCCGCTTCTATTGGACGGCTGCCGTGTGACGTCGCTGTGAAAGGAGGCGGTTTGCCGGCAGAGCGACATCGCAGAGCAGGTATGTGCGTGTGACGCTACCGTAGTGATAATGTTCACTACGGCAGCGATCACACTATCGCACGTACGACAATAAATCATACTCACACCTAGCAACAATAACAAGGGGAGGGAAAGAGGAGGTATAGCAGAGGAGGCGTGCGACCCCACGCATATCGCCACTGGCGTGTGGCTTCCTCAGGGGAGAGAGAGTACTCCTCCTCTTTTCCTCCCCTTGGTATTGTTGCTAGGTGTGAGTATGATTTATTGCAGGTCGCTCCTTTACTACCGGGATCTGCATCTCCCTAGCATGTACTGCTGATTTTGCACTGGCATCTGCAGTCTTTGGTCTAATTATTTGTCATCGTCCATGACATAACCACCAAAAAAATATTTTTTTATCATGAATTGGATGACTCAAATGTTTGTATCTACACTTGAGTTACCCCATGCTTGATATATGTAATATCCTTTTCTTTATGATACAAATCAGCTACATTTGCGGATATCTACATCTCTACCCTATCTTGACCTAACATTGCGGGTACTCGGCGTGGGGTTTATTGTCCTCTGGGCAGATTTATTTATGCATATTTTGGTGTTATTTGTGATCTATATTTACCGCTTAGGCTATGTTCGCACGTTGCGTTTTTCCCGCATTTCTGCAGCGTTTTTAGAGGCAGCGTTTTTGCGCTAAAACGCATGCGTTTTTTGTTTTCCAGCAAAGTCTTTGGGAAAAGCTGAAATCCTGTCTGCACTTTGCTTTTTTTTCTGCAGCGTTTAATTTGCATATTTTGGGTCAAAAACCATGCTGAAAAAGAAGCAGCATGTCAGTTGTTGTTGCCATTTCTGCAGCGTTTCCTTAACATTAGAGTCAATGAGAAATGGCAAAACGCAACCAAAATCACAATTCCTGCGTTTTTCATGCTTTTTACCTGCTTTTCCACTGCGTTTTTGGGTCCAAAAACGCATGCTTTTCTGACCACAAATTAAAGTGTTCTAATGTTCCTTTACACACACACAAGAACCGAAAATTTAAATGCTAAAAAATAATAAACTGTACTTATTTTTCTGTTAAAATGTGCATAACCACTATTATTTCATTTAAATTGATAATTTTCCGTATAGTTTTATTAAAAGTTAATTTTATACTTTTTTTCTCTTTTTTCATTCTTTTTGACTATTTCAACTTTACTTCTCAGTGTCTTGATCTACAAAACGCATCTGCAGAAACGCAGGTGAAAACGCAGGTAAAAAGCGCTGAAAACGCACTAAAAACGCGGTAAATACGCATGCGTTTTTAGCGCTAAAAAATGGCCAAAAGCCATTTGGTCAAAAACCAAGGGAAGGAAAACGTGCAGAATAAACTGCAGGTACTCCGACGCAACGTGCGCACATAGCCTTAAACCCCCCCCCCCCTTCTGATTCTGTGAAGTACTTTATTTTTTACACCAGTGGGTCCATTTGTACTAACTTTATTGTATAGAGGGTTAGTTGTTTAATACTAGAGGTACTTTATATATACCATTGTATTCACATATTTGAGGTTGGCGTGCTGGGGAACCATGCCAATTCTGGGTTTTAAATGTTTTTAATTGTTTGTATGTGTGCCCTTGTGCCCTGGGGCCATGATCTGTCCGCACAATTTTTTCAGTAATGAATAAAAATATTTTTCTATGATTCTAATACCGTGTTGGTGATCCCATTTTTTGGTATATCTTTTTTCTTCTTGTGTAATTTGTACTGATCGTGCACAAACTGCCTGGTAACTCCAGTTCTCCTCCTGCTCTCACCAAACATGGCCACCAAAACATCGCGTCACCGAGATCAGTTTTTTTAAAACGAGAAAGGAACAAACATTTTTTTTTTTTATTTTTACGTTTCGGAAACGAGTGTTAGTTTTCCCTCCGTCCCTGGCGACTTCCCGCACACCGCGTACTTTGTTCGAATCAATCAGTGAGGGAATGCGGCGTCCGGGCAGCTGATTGGCTCCGGCCGAGGACGAGAGCAGGCGCAGTAATCAGGGCGTTCCATCAATGACGTCACTCGGGTATTTCCGCAGAGCTGCAAGGGATTGTCTGCCATTTCTCGTGTTAGAGGGGGGCGTGGGGTGAAAGAAGCTGAAGTGAAGTGGAAGGAGAAGAATTGATTTCAATAACTAGAGCTGTTAATTGCAGGACGTGAACGGCTCCGCTCAAAATCCGGCCTGGAAGGGCTGAAGCCACTAAATATGGACGGTAAGGGGGGAGCGAGGAAGTGGCAGCCTGTGTCGGGCACCATCCCTGGGGCTGGGCCTACTGTGGGGGCTTTCTGTGTAGTTTAGAAGTATTTGGGGGGGGAAGTGACCTGATTGCACCTATGGTTTGTGTGTAGTGTCTGTTCTGTTGTGTTTGGTTGTAGAAGTGATACAAGTTGTTGGATCAATGTTGCAAATAAGAAACAAACAGCAAAACTGTCTCCAATGCCCCTCCCCCAGCAGAAGTGTGAGCAGCAGCAGACATGCAAATGCCTCTTATATTTACTAAACATTGTGTTGATGGGCAGAACATTTCGTAAATTATTTTATGTACAAATTCTAAGGTGTAATGGTTTGTAAATATTTGTATCCTTTATCTACTAAATATTAGGTGGAATCTATGTATGATATATATACGTACGTACATATATATGTGTAATATATTGTGTGTGTGTATGTATATATGTGTGTGTATGTGTATCTATAATATATATATATATATATATATATATATAATATGTGTGTTTTTTATACATGTGTACATTATATATGTAAATATACATTATATATGTGTAGTATATTATACATTATATATGTGTAGTATATTATACATATAGTGTGTGACTATATATATATATATATATATATATATAGTCACACACTATATGTATAATATACTACACATATATGTATAATATACTACACATATATAATGTATATTTACATATATAATGTACACATGTATAAAAAACACACACACACATATTATATATATATATATATATATATATATATATATATATATATATATATATATATATATATATATATATATATATATAATATATATATATACACACACACACACACTATATATGTAAAATATATTACACACACGTGTTTATATATAAATATACATATATATGTATAATATATTATCGTATATAACACACACACGTGTGTGTGTGTGTAATATATTATACATATATAGTGTGTGTGTGTGTGTATTTATATATAACACACACCCACACACACATATATTATATATATATATATATATATATATATATATATATATATATATATATATATATATATATATATATATGGGGGGGGAGTTAAGTTTCCTCTATCTGCCATCTTGGTCTCTAAATCTATACCCTGTTTTGAGCAAGATTTCTCTGTTGTTTTTTTTTCTTCACTCTAATCTACAAATGTCTTCCAATAATTTTTATTTTTAAAGTAATAGGCAAACATTAAAGGGAACCCGTCACCAGATTTGGGGCCTATAAGCTGCGGCCACCACCAGTGGGCTCTTATATACAGCATGTTAGAATCCTGTATATAAGAGCCCAGGACGCTGTGTAGAACGTAAAAATCATTTTATAATACTTACCTAAAACGGTCGCGCTGCGGTGGAGTTGGGCCATATGGGCATCTCCGGTACCAGCGCCTCCTCTTTCGGCCATCTTTGTCGTTTTTCTGAAGTTGGTGTGCATGATGTGTCGTACGTCATACGCACTCACCGGTCCCAAGCAGGCCTGCGCAGGACCTCAATGCCGGCGTAGTACACGTCATGCACACCGGCTTCAGAAGAAGGACGACAAAGATGGCCGAACGAGACGCCCATATGGCCCAACTCCACCACAGAGACCATTTAGGTAAGTATTATAAAGTGATTTTTACGTTCTACACAGCGGCCTCGGCTCTTATATACAGCATTCTAACATACCGTATATAAGGGCTCACTGGTGGTGGCTGCAGCCCAAATCTGGTGACAGGTTTCCTTTAACAGCATCTAATAATCTATAGGGTGTTAACATGTTCATAGTGTGTGTGTTATTTGTTTTAAGGACAGCATAAAAAAGACACGTCCATTTTTGATCATCGTCAGGAATCAAAATTACCCACACAAGTCTATGGGTCCGTTAACATCACGTGCAGCACACAAATGGAATTAGAGTATGATCCGTGTTCTGTTTGTGATTGATGTTACAATGTGCATCTTTACGGGGAACCTGTCACCAGATATGCCCCACATAAACTGTGACCACTACCAGTAAGCCCTTATACACAATATCCTAGAATACTGTATGAGTGCCCGTATAACAATAGGTTTTTGTTAGATATATAATAAATATTATATAGATAGATATATCTGCAGGATAGTCCAGTCTGATGGGTGCCGCTGGTCTTGTTCCAGCATCTCCTGTCTTCTCTTCTTGTGATCACCATCCTCCTTCCCTGCACTGTGTGGATGATGCGTCCTACGTCATCCACACAGAGTCCTCCATTGTGCTCCTGCGCATGCGCACTTCTCTCTGCACTGCTGAGGGCAAAGTACTCTAATGCACAGGAGCGGAGAAAGGTCAAGACTGCCCACGCATGCGCACTACAATACTTTGATCTGCCCTCAGCTGGGCAGAGAAAAGTATGCAGGAGTGCAACGGGTGGCTCAGTGGTTAGCACTGCAGTCTTGCAGCGCTGGGGACCTGGGTTCGAATCCCACCAAGGACACCATCTGCAAGGAGTTTGTATGTTCTCCCCGTGTTTGCGTGGGTTTCCTCCTGTTTTCTCCCACATTCCAAAGACATACTGATAGGGACTTTACATTGTGAGCCCCAATGGGGACAGTGTATGAATGTAAAGCACTTCGGAATATGTTAGCGCTATATAAAAAAATAAAAAAAACGGAGGATACTGCTTGTATGACGTAGAACATGTCATCTACATGGAGCAGGGAAGGAGGATGGCGATGGATGGAAGTAAGAAGGTGCCGGACCGAGATCAGCGACAGACATCGGACCGGACCACGCCACAGGTAACTATAATAAAAGGGTTTTTTTTTTTTTTTTTCTTTATACAGAGCTGCCTGGGCACTTATAAACAGCATTCCAGAATACTGTATATAAGGGCTCACTGGTGGTGGCCACAATTTATAGGGGACAAATCTGGTGATAGATTCCCCTTAATTTGCCATTGGAGCATTGCATGGTTCAAAGTTTTACACCGGCATGTCGCACTCCAAAAGGAGAGACGTTACCCCAACATGTGCCTCAACGTGTGTCTACAATGTGTGGATTGCAGCTTTCTGCTAGATTAGGTGCTAATGCACCAAATTCTCAGACAGGTATGAAGAGGAGCTCTGCAGATGGTGACTTTTAGGCGGGGGTCACACTGGTGTATAGCATCCAATGCGAGAGAATCGTGCCGATTATGTTAATGACACTTTGCTCCGAGTCTAAGCTGAGTGTCATTTACTGTGATCCCATTTTAGTCGCATGCGAGCATCAGATCCCAGGTGTGGAGAAGATTGAAGACCATAATTTCTCCATTGTCTATGTATATATATCACACTGCACTTGGATGACATCCAAATAGTCTGATGCTTCACTCGCACCCATAGACTTGTATGGGTGCGCGTGAGCCAAGATGCGCTGCCAATCATGGCAAGAAAAGGAGCGGTGGTGGGCACTGCTCCATAGTATACCACTGAAGAGTGCTAAAGGATAAAACTGCCAATTTATATGCAAATGTGAGTGAGCCCCAATGATTAGCGCTGCACAGCAGATCTGTATGAGCATATACTTGGGGGGGGGGGGTGGAGGAGAGAAATAAATATTAGGATGATATTTAAAGGGGAGTTGGATGCGACAGTGTGGATGTTGTGCGTGATACAAGAATACCAAATGAGGGTAAGGTGGACACTGATAGATGTAATTATACTGGCAATATGGGAAGGGGCTCAAGGGTTCTTTGTGCTTTCCATAGGGAAGTTTTGGCTGCCTTCATACTGGTAATGGTTGGCTCGGATTGTAGGGAGGGGGCCTGGATGTGGCTTGCGACCATTTCTAGGGGCTGAATGTGGCTCTCCAGGTAAGGCCCGTTTCACACGTCAGTGAAAAATACAGACGTTTTTCACTGGCGTGTAAACCACGCACATGTCCCTCCGTGTGCCGTGAATTACAGCACACGTGGGTTGTCTAAGTGCAATCCCGGCTCCGTTTTCCGTGGCCCGTGATTGCACTTAGAAATCAACTCACCTGTGCGCGCTCCCGCTGTCCATGGTGCTGATCGCTCCCGCGGTGCAGCATCCGGCCGGTGCTGACCCCCGCAGCAGCTGCTTCCGGGTCGGCTGTGTCGCGCATAATGAATATGCGCGACAGTAATGAGCCGGCACAGAAGGAGCAGGGAGAACGGGCTGCAGAGGACATCGCTGGACGCCGGGTGAGTTACAATGTTTATTATTTGACATGCACATTTTTTTCTGGCACGTGTTTCACGGATCACACCACTGCGTGGTCCGTGGGACATCAGTGATGCCAGAAAAAAATGGACATGTCTCCGTGCGGCAAACACGCACACGCGGGTACGCTGCACAGAGACACGTGCAGTGAAAAATCACTGACGTGTGAGCAGACCCATTCATTATAATGGGTCTGCGTATGTCAGTGATTCTGGTACGTTTAAAAAAAAGCACAAACGGCCCAGAATCACTGACGTGTGAAAGAGGCCTCTGAAAGAGTAGGTTACAAAGAAAGTTTTCTCCATATAGGACTGAAAAATAATGGTCCAATTACTCTGATCAGCATGTCATCCGTTTTTCTTGGACATTGAGAGGTGAAAAAACAAAACTTCTCCGCCTTATCTGGTCTATGAAAATCAGTCTCTAATGTTGGAGTATGGTTGGATATTTTTAATTTTTTTTTATGGATCTATAGATTTCCTTTGCTGATTTTGATTGACACACAGATCAAAATCCAACGAAAACCACAGGTAGCGCTCATGAGAAAATCGGTCTTGTATACAAGCGCAAAGAATGATGGTAACCACTCACACGCTGATGATACTCAGACTACTTTTTTTATAGTTTATATATAAAAAAATCACAGAATTCTGAATGAGTCCTAACACTGCTGTGGACACTACAACTCTCAGCATGGCCTAATGCGACAGACTGTCATTGCATGCTGGGTTAGGCTGCTTTCACACATCCGGTTTGAGCAGTGCGGCTCAATCCGGCTGTGCAAGCTATGCAACGGATGCGGTGAAAACACCGCATCCTTTGCATAAGTTTTTCCCTTGCGGCCCGTCCGGTTTTTGCCGCTTGCGGCATGCTACTGAGCATGCGCAGTGGCAAAAACCGCATGCGGCGGCCGGATGCGGTTTTTGCCGCATCGCGCCGCATCCGGCCGCCATAGGCATGCATTGAAAAATGCGCCGCATCGGCCGAATGCGGCGCGATGCGTTTTTGTTTTTTTTTGCCGCACGAAAAAAAGGGCTAGGCAACGTTCCATCCGGCCGCCGCATCGGCTAAATCTGCCGCATGCGGCAAAAACCGGATGGAACGCAAGGCCACGCGGCACAATGCGGCACTAATTAAAGTCTATGCAGAAAAAACGCAACCGGCAGCAAAAAAAAACGGTTGCGATTTTCCTGCAAAGTGCCGGAGTGTGCCGCATTGCAGAAACCGGAGGTGTGAAAGCAGCCTTACTTGTTACTTCACAACATCTTGAAGACGACTGGCGTGTTGGGACGATCACATAGGACTAATAAGCAGCATTAAACTTACCAATTTTTGTAGGAACCCCACAGAATTTCTATCGTTCCATAGCATTTATTTATATACCTCAGATTGAAGCTATGCACCGCGTGTTTCCTCCCCACCACAGTGTATGGACGGCCTTTAAAAAACATAATAGACTCTAGATCATTTATTCTTATAACACTACCTTATACTGATCCACTTTTAGGGTATGTGCGCACGTTGCTTTTTACCTGCTTTTTACCTGCTTTTTTGCTGCTTTTTCTTCTGCGCTGTTTAATGCCAAAATGGATGTGTTCTTCTATTCAAGCAAAGTCTATGGGAATTTGGGTTTCTTGTTCACACTATGTTGTTCAAAATGCTGCCTTTTTGTGGCAGAACTTTGGTCAAAAACTCAGCTTTTCAAAGAAGCAACATGTCAATTGTTTTTGCCATTTGGGTTTTGCACTGCAAAGCTGAGTTTTTGACCAACGTTCTGCCACAAAAAGGCAGCATTTTGAACAACATAGTGTGAACAAGAAACCCAAATTCCCATAGACTTTGCTTGAATAGAAGAACACATCCATTTTGGCATTAAACAGCGCAGAAGAAAAAGCAGCAAAAAAGCAGGTAAAAAGCAGGTAAAAAGCAACGTGCGCACATACCCTTATACTTCGTGGAAATTCAGTAATTGACAGGTGATGTATTTATTACCTATATTCACTTGCTAAAGGGTTGGGTCTAAAAAAAATTCCGAGACTGACAACAAGGAACTTGACAGTGTTAGACATGTTCACAACTAGTAACTCCCATGTGTGAATTTATTCATACATTTCCAGGAATATTACAATGCACGGTGATGAGACAATGTGAGCCGGAACTATTAATTGAAAGTATAAGCAAAGAAATTGTGACATGTTCATAAGTGGATCAAACATGCACATTGTTCTAATTTTTGTTTCGTTTAGGCTCGTTTGGAGGCAAGCAAAAGTGGATATTGTTTTTTATTTTTATACAATTTTATGTTTTATTTCTTTTAAAGAATCTATTTTAACAAGGTCCTGACAAGAAACATAAAAATGTACTTTGTTGACCGGTACCAGTTCCCACTCTACGAATTCCAGTTCCTTCTCGTCAACCTGATCTCATGGGTTCTGTTACCCGAAATTCATGAGAAATAAATCACTATTGATTAGAGAAGAGGGGAAAAATGTCTCTGTATTCCTGAACAGAGCCCTACGTTATTCCCCCAAAAAAGGGGTAAAAATTTGTGTTTTAGGTCAATTTCCCACATCTTTGAAAAGGGAACAAATCTCGTAACAGAAGACATAACGTGATCGATCGTCTCCTGAGCTAAGTGCGTTATAACCGCCCATGAAGGTGATTTTGGGAGACCTGGTGGTCAGGGCGAAAAAGGGGGGGGGGGGTGTCCTGATGCAAGAAATGTGGTTTGTGACATCTCCAATCTACCAATTCTATAGGGAAGCCGCAACGGAACTATTGGTTTGGGGTTTTTTTCCCTTCTGTTCGGTAAACTCACATTATCGCGTCGTCACAACCTTTTGGCCTCCAGACCAGTCAACATATAGGAGGCAGCGCATTGTTCCTCACTATAGGAGGTTGTTTAAATTATTTTTTGGTCAGGAGTCAAAATGTTGGGGAAAAAAATGGCTAAAAAGAAAAAGGAGTTTCAAGAGGAAGAAAAGGAACCAATGTTTTTGACCTCACGTACTACAAAATCGTTATATAAGAAAAGGCCAAGTGTGGGAATAATCCCAAGGGGGAGGAAAAGGAAGGTTGTGTATGCTTAAAGGGGTTGTCCATTTCACCAAAAACCCCTTCTTTTATAAACTGTATTCCTCTATGTAACATTATAGGATGCCCAACACCCATAGTGGTGCCTTTTCAGTAATTTCGGCACCAGGTCTCCTGGCGGTTACGTGACTTTTGGCATAACGACCAGTGGCTGATAATTAGCTGCTTTATTCACACTTCTCATAGACAAAACGCAGATATCCGAGAAATATGTGAGAACCGTAGCCTCTTAGTGGTCACTGATTGGCGGCAGCGTTCACAATGTCACGTAAGCGCCGGAAATTCTGGTGCCGACAGCGCTGGTGTGAATCTAATCTGTGATATTACACTGGAAAATAATTTAATCTCAACATCAAACCCTTAACCCCAAGGTAGAAGAAAGATAAATGAAGTTTCACCATTTTTTTTTTTTTTTTGGAGGGAGACCATTACCCTTATTAGGCCTAAGACACATGGTATGAAAATCGGAGCGAGGGGAGTGCGATAAAACATCGCATTCGACTCGGACCAATATTAGCCTGTGTGTCAGCGCGCATGAGCGATTTATTTTCTGAGTCGTAATTGGACCGAGAAAACAATCGCAGCATACTGCGGGTTCGATTCGATCCTAGATTCTCTCGCACCCATTCAAGTCTATGGGGCAAGAGACAAATCGCACTGCACTCGCAGTACACCGGTGTACCACGAGTGCAGGGCGAGAATGGCAATAGCCGGCTACGGAGGAGAGAGGGAGATAAATTCACCACCCCCGGTCCCTCAGCGCCGCGGCCCGTCCCCCCACAGCTGTGGCCCGATCGCATGATCGGACCTCAGTCGCAGTGACACTCGCATGACACTCGGCTCCTGCTGTACTGCCAGCGTGAGCCGAGTGTCATGCGAGGATCGCAGTAGTCCCCCGTGTGGCCCCGGCCTTAGGTGAGGACTTAGCTTACATTATGCCATCAATAGAATAGAATTTCACTCTTTTCCTTCTCAATAATCTAAGGTGGTCATTCAGCTGTCAAGATTTCTTCAAGGAAAACAAAATTACTCCAGCTTATAGCTTTTTTTTGTCAGTGGTGTAATTTTCATGTAATGAAGACTAATGTATTTCAGTTTCTCTTGCTGAAGCAAATTAGGCCAGTAATATGGAAAGTCATGACAGTATATACCCTTACAGAATTGTTCAAAAAGACTCCCAAATATTTTCTGTTTAGGCCGGTTTTACTCATTGTAACCCCTCATACAGCATTGAGGAAGAACCGGGAAAATGTTTTTCCTTGTGAAAACAATGAGCCCATAGAAGGAAAAATCCAGCGCCCAATGAAAATCCCAAAAATATGGTTAAAAATCTATTAATTGAAGATCAATTAAAATTTAAGATAGTGGCAATAAAATTGAGAAGGATGCATGTAACTTGCGCGTATCAGACCTTAATCGGTCCTTTTTTTTTTTTTCCTTTTTTTTTAAGGTCTGAAATGCGTAAGGTTACATGTATCCTCAATTTTATTGCCACTGCCTTGGATTTTAATTGATCTTTAACCATATTTTTTGGATTTTCCTTGGTTGCTGGATTTCTCTTTTCTTCCTAATCAACTGTTCTGGAACTCTTCCGCGCATCCATCCACATGGGCTAAATTTGAAGGCAGTACAGTAAGCTGAAATGTTATTTTGTGAGAAAAGAAAAAGTAAAAAAAGTAAAAATTTTCAGATTACCATCCAGCCATCAAATGTAGGATATGTGGATGGATGTGTGGAAGAGTTCCAGGACGGTGCTCCCAGAGAATGGTTGATTTGGGAAGAAAAGAAAAATTCAGCAACCAAGGAAAATCCCAAAAATAATTGTTAAAAATCCATTTATGGAAGATCAATTAAAATCCAAGAATGTGTGTAAGCTTGCGTGTTTCAGACCTTAAAAATGAATAAGGACCAATTCTTTTAGTGTTAGAAATGCGTAAGTTACATGTATTCTTCTCAGTTTTATTGCCACTACCTTGGATTTTAATTGATGTTAGATAAATGGATTTTTAAATATATTTTGGGGATTTTCCTTAGGGACTGGATTTCTGGATTTTTCTTTCCTACCCAATCAACTGTTCTCTGGGAGCATCACCCTGCTGGAACTCTTCCGTGCATCCATCCACATGGGCTACATTTGATGGAAGTATGGTAATCTGATATTTTTTTTTATTTATTTTTGTTTTTTTTTTATTTCTCACAAAGCCCATGGATGTAGGATCCACCAAACAAATTTTCACTGCACTGTATTAAAAGCGTTGCTTGCTGAATGTTTTCAGAAATGAATTGAGCGTCTGTGTTAAATCAGTGTCCTGAAGTAATTCAAGACAACATGAACGTGGATTCTTGCCACCTGGGATCAGAAGCCGTCCTCCTTAGACAAATAAGAATTGAAAAGTGTTTTCCTCTTATAATCAAAGGTGGGGGAAATACTTCCAAGTGTGGGTGGCGTGATCGAGCCGTACATACAAGTTTTAGAAAGGCCAATTTGATATATATATTTAATCTAACATATATATATGTGTGTGTGTGTGTATATATATATATATATGTGTATATATGTGTGTATATATATATATATATATATATATATATATATATATATATATATATATATATATGTTAGATTAAATATATATATCAAATTGGCCTTTCTAAAACTATATATATAATATATACATATATATATACACACAGTTAGGTCCAGAAATATTTGGACAGTGACACAAGTTTTGTTATTTTAGCTGTTTACAAAAACATGTTCAGAAATACAATTATATATATATAATATGGGCTGAAAGTGCACACTCCCAGCTGCAATATGAGAGTTTTCACATCCAAATCGGAGAAAGGGTTTAGGAATCATAGCTCTGTAATGCATAGCCTCCTCTTTTTCAAGGGACCAAAAGTAATTGGACAAGGGACTCTAAGGGCTGCAATTAACTCTGAAGGCATCTATATATTTAAATTTATATATATATATATATATATATATGCACATATAGGTTTAAAAAAATATATATGTATATATAGATTAAATATATTCTATATATTTTTTTAAACATATATGTGTGTAATTATATATACATACATATATATATATATATATATATATATATATATATAATTACACACATATATGTTTAAAAAAATATATAGAATATATTTAATCTATATATACATATATATTTTTTTAAACCTATATGTGCATATATATATATATATATATATATATATATGCACATATAGGTTTAAAAAAATATATATGTATATATAGATTAAATATATTCTATATATTTTTTTAAACATATATGTGTGTAATTATATATATATATATATATATATATATATATATATATATATATATATATATATATATATGTATGTATATATAATTACACACATATATGTTTAAAAAAATATATAGAATATATTTAATCTATATATACATATATATTTTTTTTAAACCTATGTGTGCATACATTATATATATATATATATATATATATATATATATATATATATATATATATATATATATACACACACTATATGTATAATATACCACACACACACACAGTCACACACTATATGTATAATATACCACACACACACACAGTCACACACTATATGTATAATATACCACACACACAGTCACACACTATATGTATAATATACCACACACACACAGTCACACACTATATGTATAATATACCACACACACACAGTCACACACTATATGTATAATATACCACACACACACACACACACACACACACACACACACACACACACACACACACACACACACACACACACACATATATATATGTATAATATATTTATATAATATATTGATGTACAATATATATATATTAGTAATATAGTGTGTATATAATATATATAATGTGTAATATATTATACATATATAGTGTGTATATATTACACATATATATATATAATATTAATGCACATGTTTAGAAAATATATATATATATCATTCTTTTTAGTGTATATGTATGTTTGAAAAAATAAATTATACACACACACGTATATGTTTTAAAAAAAAATATGGAAAATATATATACACATATGTTTACATTTTATCTCTCTAATCTCTATCAAATATTTGTTTCTTCAACGTAAGCTGGAGGAAAACCTGTAAAAAAAATAAATAAATAAATAAAAAAATCAGCAACACTATATTAAAACTCTGACATCTTCTAGGACCATAACTGAGGTTGTGGATATCAGGACCCTCCTGATGGCTCACTGATTTTGTATAGAAGATATTTTCTTTGGAAGACCATACTATCTTTCAGGAGGAGGACATTAAAAAAAGGAAAGCTGGTCTTGCCTGTAATTCGGTCATATTTTCTATTTTTGATGCCCAATACATTTTCTTTCAGGTCTAAGCCAGCATGGTTATTTGGAAGATCCTACTGGGGTCGGAGGAGAGGTTTTGATTCCCTATGTTCCTTTCAATACAGGGATCAAGGGTCAACCTCCCATGAGGTTCAGTTGTAGTGCTGGAGGCAGTAGGTATATGCCAATGCTACTTGACACAGGCTTTGAAGAAGGTCCAAGGATGGGCTGAAATGTTCGTCATTGACATTTTGGATACTTATCTTAAGCTGTTCTTCCAGTAAAGAAGATGCATATCGGGCGTGCCGTGGACAATAGTTTGCTGAAGACAAGCAGACTAAGGACTGCATTACTGGATCCGTCCTGTGGTCTGATGAAAACTTTGGTTCAGATAGTGTGTGTGTGTGTGTGTGTGTGTGTGTGTGTGTGTGTGTGTGTGTGTGTGTGTGTGTGGTGGCAACCAAGTGAGGAGAACAAAGACACGTGTGTCCTGTCTATAGTCAAGCATGGTGGTGAAGTGTCATGCTTTGGGGCTGCATGAGTGCTACCGGCTGTGGGGAGCTACAGTTCATTGAGGGAACCATGAATGACCACCTCTGTTGTGACATACTGAAGCAAAGCATTGTCCCCTTCCTTCATATTCCAATATAACGACCCCAAACACGCCTCCAAGATGACCACTGGTTTGCTGAAGAAACTGGGGGTAAAGGTGCGGCTGAGCGTCTCCAGACCTAAACCCTACTGAGCATCTGTGGAGCCTGCTCAAATGGAAGGTGAAGGGAGACCAAGGTCTCTAACATCAACCAGCTCCGTGATGTCGTCATGGAGGATGGAAGAGGATTCAGCTCTAGTGACCTCCATGTACAAGAGAATTAAGGCAGTGCTTGAAAATAATGGTGGCCACACAAAATATGAACTTTTTGGTCACATTTTTACTTAGGGGTGTACTCACTTTTGTTGCCAGCAGTTTAGCGATTAATGGCTGTGTGCTGAGTTATTTAGAGGACACCAAACTTACCCTGTTATACAAGCTGCACACTGACACTGTACCTTGTATCACAGGGTCAGATCTTCAGTATTGTCCCATGAAAAGATAAGTTACAAAAATGTGAGGGGTGTACTCACTTTTAGAATATACAATAAATTTTGAATATATTTGACTGAAAAGCCTTTTTTAGTAGAAAAATAACCTACTGGGCTAAGAAAATGCTTATATCTGATGGCAACAAGGTCAATTTTTTCCAGAATATTTCACTGGGGTTTGAAGTATGAGAAGATCCTTTAATGGACAATTTTTTTTGGCAAGAAAAGAAATACACTTCATGGTCCTTGCAAGAAATCTAATATATAAATGTGTGTGTGTCCGGGATTGGCATCTGCACCGTCGCAGCTACAGCCACAAGATTGTGCACACTCGCACGTCTGGACCCCGAGAACAACATAGCCTATATGTTGTGAGGTGAAATTTTAACCCCACACCTTCTAATTTTAACAATCAATTTTGCCCCTATCTACATAATGGGGAAAAAGTGAAACGAAAAGTGTATCCGCACCGTCGCATTTACAATCACGAAATTTTGCACAGACGCCTCATGTGACCCAGGGAATGTCGTAGACTGTTTCGACAGGAAAATGTAACCCCGCGCTTTACAGTTACGCTCCAAAAAACATGCCTCCATTAAAATAAATGGAGCCTGGAACTACAGGTTATTAGTAGGAGCTGTGAGTGGTTGCTATAGGAACAAAAGACATTCATAGTATAAGAAGCTTATATGTGAGGTAATAAGATGTCGGTGGGGAGACGGATAGAGAGAGACAGAAAGACAGAGAGACGGACACAGAGAGAGAGACGGACACAGAGAGAGAGACGGACACAGAGAGAGAGACGGACACAGAGAGAGAGACGGACACAGAGAGAGAGACGGACACAGAGAGAGAGACGGACACAGAGAGAGAGAGACGGACACAGAGAGAGAGAGACGGACACAGAGAGAGAGAGACGGACACAGAGAGAGAGAGACGGACACAGAGAGAGAGAGACGGACACAGAGAGAGAGAGAGACGGACACAGAGAGAGAGAGACGGACACAGAGAGAGAGAGACGGACACAGAGAGAGAGAGACGGACACAGAGAGAGAGACGGACACAGAGAGAGAGACGGACACAGAGAGAGAGAGACGGACACAGAGAGAGAGAGACGGACACAGAGAGAGAGAGAGACGGACACAGAGAGAGAGAGAGACGGACACAGAGAGAGAGAGAGACGGACACAGAGAGAGAGAGACGGACACAGAGAGAGAGACGGACACAGAGAGAGAGACGGACAGCTAGAGAGCGAGACAAGGAAAGAGACAGACCTAGAAAGACGGATGGGAAAAGAAACAGAGAGAGACGGACAGACGGGGGAAAGAGGCAGACGGAGCACATTACTTGGCCAATTTAGTTAAATCTGTGTGGAATATCTGTGGTGTTGAAATATATGACGTGAAATGCTTCTATTAGCTTAGTTTTTGCCTTTTTAATAATTACATTTATATCTATTTGTTTTGTGTGTTTTTTTTTTTTGTGTACAGAATACATTTTTGTTAATACATTCTATTTTGTTAACAACAGTTAGTTATTATTAACCCGGTAGTATAGATAGTAAAAAATAAAAATCCCAAATGACCCCTGTGGAACATTCTCTTTCAACATCAGAAAGTGATGGAATATTTGGCAATAGATCTCCACGCATACCAATAAAACTAAAGGAGAACATGGAGGATAATTAGACCATATTTTCCATTTATTCATTTTCTTCTACTTTTCATTCCAAATTTTTCACTCAATCTTCACTACTTTTTTTTTTTATTTTATTTTATTTTTTTTCCCTCTTTTTAGTTCTCAATTGCTGAAAGGGAAGGCTTGCGGGTGAGAAAATCAGAACTAGGAAAAGGGAGTTAAACAATGAGACAGGGCTAAATTCAAGAGTCTGTGCACACGATCGGATAGATTTGATGCAGAATTGAGGTTGCAATAGCTGCTGCAAAAACCCAAATTGTTATAAAGAAAAAAGGTTAACATTAATAGGGGTGCCCAAACTTTTTCATATGACTGTATATATAATAATTTAAATCTGGAAAATTGCATTTTTTTTTTCGATTTAGAACACTTTATACATTTAGCTTTTACCTGAAGAACGTAGATTATTATTCAATTGTTTGACATTAAGTTGATTTTTTTTAAATCTCGTCACGTTTGTATCATCCAAATTGTAGTTAAATTATTAACTCCCTATTTGTGCATGATTCAGCAATATTCTGTAACAATGGACATAATTATTTGTACAAGCTGTATCTAGTCACAACAAGCCTTGGGATAGCAAAAGCACCTAAGACACTATTGTTAAGATTCACATTCTTAGAAACCAAAGAACAGCACAAACAAGGAGCCGGAGACATGACACGCATGTTCTGCTCTAAAAATGGAGAATGGCAGCAGTCTGCAGCCACTTAGAGGATTATTCCCTCGTTCATGTTTTGAATTGTTGGTTTGTGCTTGCAAAAACGAGCTTTTTTTTTTTTTTTTTAAATTCTTATTTTTTTGCACTTTAATCATTTATTTAATGTATAACCCTTTATGAGATATTTAATACTTTTCTTCTGTTTACAGCTCATTGCCTAGGTAACTGACCACCACTGGGGTTTTTTTTCCCAGCGGTAGCTCAACATGCCCCGTGCTTACAAGTTCCTTTCAATTGAGCTTGTCTGCTTGAAAGCTGCCTGTGAGCTCCTAATCCACGGCAGTGTTAGGGTATGTGCGCACGTTGCTTTTTACCTGCTTTTTTGCTGCTTTTTCTTCTGCGCTGTTTAATGCCAAAATGGATGTGTTCTTCTATTCAAGCAAAGTCTATGGGAATTTGGGTTTCTTGTTCACACTATGTTGTTCAAAATGCTGCCTTTTTGTGGCAGAACTTTGGTCAAAAACTCAGCTTTGCAGTGCAAAACCCAAATGGCAAAAACAATTGACATGTTGCTTCTTTGAAAAGCTGAGTTTTTGACCAAAGTTCTGCCACAAAAAGGCAGCATTTTGAACAACATAGTGTGAACAAGAAACCCAAATTCCCATAGACTTTGCTTGAATAGAAGAACACATCCATTTTGGCATTAAACAGCGCAGAAGAAAAAGCAGCAAAAAAGCAGGTAAAAAGCAGCTAAAAAGCAACGTGCGCACATACCCTTAGTGCAACGGTGGTCGGTCTCCTAGGAAATAAGCTCTAAAAAAAAAAAAAAAAAGTGTAAACTCCTGCAGAATTTGAATAAACAGTAAATTGCAAAGATGCGTATATATACAAGCACTACTCGTCTCCATCTATGAAGATGGGAAAAACCCTTTCACAAATTTACATCTCAAGAGTATATGTAAATATTGGCAAATATATAATCCCTAGGTAATCCCGATACATATTCATACTCTATAGCTGCCAGTGTTATATAAACTTTTCAAGAACTGTTTCCGCATATATGGTATTTAGAAGTGACTCTTCTCCAAGGCAATTATTAACCCTTTTTTGACTGCACATAGCCGAATATAGCAGGAATCAATGTGTCTTTTTGATTTGAGCTGGAAATCCTGCACTCTGCCGAAATCACTTTTCTGTTTTTGTTTTTTTTGTAGTTTTTTTTTTTTTTTTTTTTATCGCCTCTGTTAGCCGATCCTTTATTATATATATACAAGCATTGTTGACCTTAGGGAGATCAACATATCCACTGCGGAGACACCATCACGTGTTTCTCAACGCAGTGATTCTAGAGCATTGCCCCCTGGGAAGTATGCAAATAAGAAAGCCGCGGAGACACCATCAGGTGTGTCTCAACGCTGGCAGGAAACTAGCCAGGTCTTTCACCGGGAAGGAACAACCACGGGAAGGGCAGTCTCCAGTCAAGCTTAAGTAGTCTTTTACTAGGCATTGCCCCCACTAGCCAGATTCCTACTCCACACTGATGAGGGGCAAATACCCCGAAACAGCTGTCTGTGGATGGATACCATGTTTGGTATAGGTGGTCTCCTTGACTGGAGACTGCCCTTCCCGTGGTTGTTCCTTCCCGGTGAAAGACCTGGCTAGTTTCCTGGCAGCGTTGAGAAACACGTGATGGTGTCTCCGCGGCTTTCTTATTTGCATACTTCCCAGGGGGCAATGCTCTAGAATCACTGCGTTGAGAAACACGTGATGGTGTCTCCGCAGTGGATATGTTGATCTCCCTAAGGTCAACAATGCTTGCTTAAGTAGTCTTTTACTAGGCATTGCCCCCACTAGCCAGATTCCTACTCCACACTGATGAGGGGCAAATACCCCGAAACGGCTGTCTGTGGATGGATACCATGTTTGGTATAGGTGGTCTCCTTGACTGGAGACTGCCCTTCCCGTGGTTGTTCCTTCCCGGCGAAAGACCTGGCTAGTTTCCTGCCAGCGTTGAGAAACACGTGATGGTGTCTCCGCGGCTTTCTTATTTGTATATATATATATATATATATATATATATATATATATATATATATATATATATATATATATATATATATATATATATATATATATATATATATATATATATATATATATATATATATATACATACATACATACATACATACATACATACATACATACATACATACATACATACATACATACATACATACATACATACATACATTATACTATACTATTATACTATATATACACTTTCCAATATAAAGTTAAAAAATAATAACATTGCATGATATATATATATATATATCATGCAATGTTATTATTTTTTAACTTTATATTGGAAAGTGTATATATAGTATAATAGTATAGTATATTATATTATATATATATATAATATAATACTATTATACTATATATACTTTCCAATATAAAGTTAAAAAATAATTACATTGCATAATAAAGATGAGATATATATATATATATATACACACACACGTGTGGTTAAGAAATATGAACATTCCATAATAAAAATGAATATATTAATCTTTTTATGGTAATATAAAGATAAATCTAATATACATGACTTTTTGCATATCTTTTTTTTTTTTCTTACGCTTTTTTTTACTTTATATGTGTAAAAAGTTTATATAATCTATGTGTGTGTGTGTGGTACAGACCAAAAGTTTGGACACAGCTCCTCATTCAAAGAGTTTTCTTTATTTTCATAACTCTACAAATTGTAGATTCACATTGAAGGCATCAAAACTATGAATTAACACATGTGGAATGAAATACTTAAAGTGTGAAACAACTGAAAATGTGTCTTATATTCTAGGTTCTTCAAAGTAGCCACCTTTTGCTTTGATTACTGCTTTGAACACTCTTCGCATTCTCTTGATGAGCTTCAAGAGGTAGTCACCGGAAATGGTCTTCCAACAGTCATGAAGGAGTTCCCAGAGATGCTTAGCACTTGTTGGACCTTTTGCCTTCACTCTGTGGTCCAGCTCACCGCAAACCATCTCGATTGGGTTCAGGTCTGGTGACTGTGGAGGCCAGGTCATCTGGTGTAGCGCCCCATCACTCTCCTTCTTAGTCAAATAGCCCTTACACAGCCTGGAGGTGTGTTTGGGGTCATTGTCCTGTTGAAAAATAAATGATGGTCCAACTAAATGCAAACCGGATGGAATAGCACGCCGCTGCAAGATGCTGTGGTAGCCATGCTGGTTCTGTATGCCTTCAATTTTGAAAAAATCCCCAACAGTGTCACCAGCAAACCCCCCCACACCATCACACCTCCTCCTCCATGCTTCACGGTGGGAACCGGCCATGTAGAGTCCATCCGTTCATCTTTTCTACAAAGACACGGTGGTTGGATCCAAAGATCTCAAATTTGGACTCATCAGACCAAAGCACAGATTTCCACTGGTCTAATGTCCATTCCTTGTGTTCTCTAGCCCAAACAAGTCTCTTCCGCTTGTTGCCTGTCCTTAGCAGTGGTTTCCTAGCAGCTATTTTACCATGAAGGCCTGCTGCACAAAGTCTCCTCTTAAGGGCTGCTTCTCACTTGCGAGTTTCTCGCAGTAGAGTAATGCGAGAAAATCTCGCATTGGAATCGGACACATGTTAGTGAATGATTCAGCTCTCATCTGCGATTTTTTTTTTTCTCAGTCCAAATCGGACCGAGAAAAAAATCGCAGCATGCTGCTTTTTTGCGAGTTTCTACTGCGAGTTTCTCCAATGCAAGTCTATGGCAGCGTGTAAAAAATCGGATGTCACGGGACAGCACTCACACCATCCTAGTGACATCCGATTTTCTAAATACATTTCTCGCATGTTTCCTAAAACACTGGAAACGAGCGATGTCTCCCAATGTCTGTCAATCACTATTCTCTGTCAGTCGGTCTCTCCCTCTCGGTCTCTATTCTCTCTCTGTCGGTCCGTCACTATCTCTGTCCCTCTCTCACAGTCTGTCGGTCATTTTCCCCTCCTCTCTCATACTCACCGTTCCCCGATCCCCGGCGCGGCGCTGCACGGCATTCTCACTGCTCCGGCGGCTTTTACTATTTTGAAAAAGCCGGCCGCTCATTAAACAATCTCGTATTCCCTGCTTTCCCCGCCCACAGGCGCCTATGATTGGTTGCAGTGAGACACGCCCCCACGCTGAGTGACAGGTGTCTCACTGCAACCAATCACAGCAGCCGGTGGGCGGGTCTATACTGTGCAGTGAAATAAATAAATAAATAATTAAAAAAAATGGCGTGCGGTCCCCCCCAATTTTAATACCAGCCAGATAAAGCCATACGGCTGAAGGCTGGTATTCTCAGGATGGGGAGCTCCACGTTATGGGGAGCCCCCCACCCTAACAATATCAGCCAACAGCCGCCCAGAATTGCCGCATACATTATATGCGACAGTTCTGGGACTGTACCCGGCTCTTCCCGATTTACCCTGGTGCGTTGGCAAATCGGGGTAATAAGGAGTTATTGGCAGCCCATAGCTGACAATAAGTCCTAGATTAATCATGTCAGGCGTCTATGAGACACCCTCCATGATTAATCTGTAAGTTACAGTAAATAAACACACAAACATGAAAAAATCCTTTATTGGAAATAAAAAACACAAACACATTCCCTCATTACCAATTTATTAACCCCGACAAACCCTCCATGTCCGGCGTAATCCACGGACTCCAGCGTCGCTTCCAGCATGCAGGTGACAGGAGCTGCAGAAGACACCGCCGCTCCGGTCACCTCCAAGCAGCAACTGAGGTGAGTAGCGCGATCTGCTGAGGTGTCACTGAGGTTACCCGCTGTCACTGGATCCAGCGGTGACAGCGGGTAACCTCAGTGACACCTCAGCAGATCGCGCTACTCACCTCAGTTGCTGCTTGGAGGTGACCGGAGCGGCGGTGTCTTCTGCAGCTCCTGTCACCTGCATGCTGGAAGCGACGCTGGAGTCCGTGGATTACGCCGGACATGGAGGGTTTGTCGGGGTTAATAAATTGGTAATGAGGGAATGTGTTTGTGTTTTTTATTTCTAATAAAGGATTTTTTCGGGCGTGTGTGTGTTTATTTACTGTAATTTACAGATTAATCATGGAGGGTGTCTCATAGACGCCTGACATGATTAATCTAGGACTTATTGTCAGCTATGGGCTGCCAATAACTCCTTATTACCCCGATTTGCCAACGCACCAGGGTAAATCGGGAAGAGTCGGGTACAGTCCCAGAACTGTCGCATATAATGTATGCGGCAATTCTGGGCGGCTGTTGGCTGATATTGTTAGGGTGGGGGGCTCCCCATAACGTGGAGCTCCCCATCCTGAGAATACCAGCCTTCAGCCGTATGGCTTTATCTGGCTGGTATTAAAATTGGGGGGGACCGCACGCCGTTTTTTTTAATTATTTATTTATTTATTTCACTGCACAGTATAGACCCGCCCACCGGCTGCTGTGATTGGGTGCAGTGTGACACCTGTCACTCAGAGTGGGGGCGTGTCTCACTGTAACCAATCATAGGCGCTGGTGGGCGGGGAAAGCAGGGAATACGAAATTGTTTAATGGGCGGCCGGCTTTTTCAAAACAGTAAAAGCCGCCGGAGCAGTGAGAATGCCGTGCAGCGCCGGGGATCGGGGATTGGTGAGTATGAGAGAGGGCTGCTAACTTCAGTTACTCAGGAGATTAGCGGTCACCGGTGAGTCTTCACAGGTGACCGCTAATCAGGGCGCGACACAGACAGAGCCGCAGCATGACAATGAAGTCGGGTGAAGTTCACCCGAGTTCATTCTGACAGTGCGGCTCTGTCTGTGTCTGCTGTCATCTGCCATTCACCGCTGCTACATGGCTGTCTGTGTCTGCTGTCAGCGGCCATGTAGCAGCGCTGAATGGCAGATGACATAGTAAAAAATACGCATTACACACGCATTACACACGCATTACACACGCTAGTAAAATCTCAGAAATAGCATCGCACTTGCGTTGCACTCGCACCTAACGTGAACTAAAATCAGCCGAGTTTTTTTCAGCCCAGTCGGACCGATTTTACTCGCATAGATGTGTTTCCACCCTAACAGTTGTTCTAGAGATGAGAAGGTGTGTCCAAACTTTTGGTCTGTACTAATATATATATATATATATATATATATATATATATATATATTTCTTGTATAGATTTTTTTTTTCTTTGTTTTTACTTTTATATTGTAAAAAAAAAAACCTCAATGTTCATACTTTTTATATATGGATTTGTATCTTTTCATTTTATATTATAATAAAAATAATATATAAATATATGCACATTTTGTTTGCTTCTGAATACTCCGTTTAATAGGAGTTGAGCTGCAATTCTTGGCAATCTCCCCTAAATAGTGTATAAAGCTGCGGGGTCCCCTCCGTGTATAAGGCAAGGTTCACACCATATTTGAGAAATATGGTCAGAGTATTCTGATCTGACTTTAATCAGACCGGCACAAGTTCTTGTGTGTGGTGTTTTTTTTTTTTTTTTGTTTTTTGTTTTTTTTTTTTAATCCAAGAAAATATGAAAAAATGATAACTTGATGAGTTGCTCGTTGGGGGCGCTGAGTGTTGTACCCCGCAGACTTGATACTGGCACCCTATGGCTTGGTGCTCGACACAATGGCTGTGCGTGGGGGATAATATTTTGTTTCTCTACTATAAAGTATTATATGTTACACTTTTGATAATTAAGTGATTCTTAATTGTTTGTTTATTCTTTTTCAGATATAATAAATTCTTTTACAAAAGACTGGATTGTGTCAAGTAAGAAATTATCTATTGTCTTTTCAGTAAACTCATACTGAACATGGTGTCTGATCAGAAGCTGCAGGCAGGAGGTCATAGAGAAGAGGGAGCTGATCAGACTGATGGACATTTTAGTGGGAAAAGTTTCAGTAAAACTTAGTATTTTATTCATTGAAATCCCTGGTGTTTTGTATGTAGAGTCCAGTGGGCGGGTTGCATGTATATAGAGTCCAGTGGGCGGGTTGCATGTATATGAGTCCAGTGGGCGGGTTGCATGTATATGAGTCCAGTGGGCGGGTTGCATGTATAAAGAGCCCAGTGGGCGGGTTGCATGTATAAAGAGCCCAGTGGGCGGGTTGCATGTATATAGAGCCCAGTGGGCGGGTTGCATGTATATAGAGTCCAGTGGGCGGGTTGCATGTATATAGAGTCCAGTGGGCGGGTTGCATGTATATAGAGCCCAGTGGGCGGGTTGCATGTATATAGAGCCCAGTGGGCGGGTTGCATGTATATAGAGCCCAGTGGGCGGGTTGCATGTATATAGAGCCCAGTGGGGGGGTTGCATGTATATAGAGCCCAGTGGGGGGGTTGCATGTATATAGAGCCCAGTGGGGGGGGTTGCATGTATATAGAGCCCAGTGGGGGGGTTGCATGTATATAGAGCCCAGTGGGGGGGGTTGCATGTATATAGAGCCCAGTGGGGGGGGGTTGCATGTATATAGAGCCCAGTGGGGGGGGGTTGCATGTATATAGAGCCCAGTGGGGGGGGGTTGCATGTATATAGAGCCCAGTGGGGGGGGTTGCATGTATATAGAGCCCAGTGGGGGGGTTGCATGTATATAGAGCCCAGTGGGGGGGGTTGCATGTATATAGAGCCCAGTGGGGGGGGTTGCATGTATATAGAGCCCAGTGGGGGGGGTTGCATGTATATAGAGCCCAGTGGGGGGGGTTGCATGTATATAGAGCCCAGTGGGGGGGGTTGCATGTATATAGAGCCCAGTGGGGGGGTTGCATGTATATAGAGCCCAGTGGGGGGGGGGGGTTGCATGTATATAGAGCCCAGTGGGGGGGGGGGGTTGCATGTATATAGAGCCCAGTGGGGGGGGTTGCATGTATATAGAGCCCAGTGGGGGGGGTTGCATGTATATAGAGCCCAGTGGGGGGGGTTGCATGTATATAGAGCCCAGTGGGGGGGGGGGGGTTGCATGTATATAGAGCCCAGTGGGGGGGGGGGTTGCATGTATATAGAGCCCAGTGGGGGGGGGGGTTGCATGTATATAGAGCCCAGTGGGGGGGGTTGCATGTATATAGAGCCCAGTGGGGGGGGTTGCATGTATATAGAGCCCAGTGGGGGGGGTTGCATGTATATAGAGCCCAGTGGGGGGGGGGTTGCATGTATATAGAGCCCAGTGGGGGGGGGGTTGCATGTATATAGAGCCCAGTGGGGGGGGTTGCATGTATATAGAGCCCAGTGGGGGGGGGGGTTGCATGTATATAGAGCCCAGTGGGGGGGGTTGCATGTATATAGAGCCCAGTGGGGGGGGGGGGGGGTTGCATGTATATAGAGCCCAGTGGGGGGGGGGGGGTTGCATGTATATAGAGCCCAGTGGGTGGTTCTAATTGGTGATAGGACCGCCCACTGGACTCTATACATACAAACAACAGGGATTTCAATCAATAAAATAGAAGTTTTTCTGAAACTTTTCCCACAAAAATTCATTGTCTGATCAAGAAATATGTTGTAGAGCAGGAGGAGCTGAAGATCAGATTCCATTTTCGTCATGACACTGTTCTTTCTTTTCTTTTATTTATTTTGTATGTATTTATTCATTTTTTTTTTTTTTTATTCCGTGTATATAGGCCAGTCTCCTTCCATTCCATATGTGGAGATTATTGAGCAGCCAAAACAGCGAGGTATGAGATTCCGGTACAAATGTGAGGGTCGTTCTGCCGGAAGCATTCCTGGGGAGCGAAGTACAGACACCACTAAAACTCATCCCACTATTAAGGTCAGTAATTACTAATTTTTTTGTGTACACTGTGCATAGGCAGAAAACTGCCAGTCAGTGGTAGGGGAGGAGTTATACAGACCTCCACCGCTGTGGACATGATGATGGACACCAGTCCTGTACTTTAGGCCGGGTTCACATTTTCTATGTTGTAAGCCAAAATGTACGTATTAAAAAGTAAAAAATAAAATAAAAAAATCCCTTGTATTCGCCTAACCACAAGGGGTAGCGGTCAATCAGTGAGCCAGACCGTCCATAGTCAAAGTATTCACATGCGCACATAATGCACACAAGTCCGGTATATTCGGGCCGTGTATACAGCAGCAGATTTTAGTATTCAGGTCATTTATCTGTTCCACATTTGAGACTTTTTTTTTTTCCCCTTGTCAGGTAAACAATTACCAAGGTCCAGCTCGGATAAGGATATCTCTGGTTGCCAAAGACGCCCCCCATAAACCACATCCCCACGAACTAGTCGGAAAGGATTGCAAAGATGGCTATTATGAGGCCGACCTATCGGCGGACCGGAATATTCACAGGTAATAACAAATCCGTCTGGAAATCCCCCGACCACAAACCATGCACAATGGATCGGATCTCTGCAGCGGGGGAATGAATAAAAGAACCCGGGAAAAATAAAAATGACAAAAAAAAAACAAACAAAAAAAAACCACTATCACATTGAAGAAAATTGACTTTCTTTATCGTTCCTATGGGAGACCCAGACATTGGGTGTATAGCTTCTGCCTCCGGAGGACACACAAAGTACTACACTCAAAAGTGTAGCTCCTCCCTCTGAGCTTATACACCCCCTGGAGAACCAGATCTAGCCAGTTTATCGCTTTGTGTTCAGGAGGCATACATCCACACATGCATTCTCATCTGATTTTTAATTTTTGGAAAGAGTTTGAAGAAAAGCGGGTCCAAGCCTGGACCCCCGGCATGTCCCTTCTCACCCCACTGTGTCGGCGGTGCTGTTAAGGTTGATTCCAAGGCTGGAGCCTTACATGCTGCGCTCCTTCACCATCCCTCCGGGCTCTGGCTTGAAGTGGGAGCCAGCACGGTTCTCCTTGCTTTGCAGGAGACCGGTCTCCATCCGCAGCCCTTCAGGATCCTGCTGGACCGGAGAACTCGCCCCCAGGGACTTGGAACCCTGCGTCTCAGCAAGCTAAGTACCTGAGACGTTTATATGTGGGGGTCCCTTGTACTTTATTGTTGGGGGAGAGGGTGCTGAGTGATTTTGGTGACATTTCCGGCGGGTTCTCTGGCTGTCGCCTGAGAACTGCACCGATGGTGCCTGCGCGCCGGCCGCACCGCTCAAATTTAGGCCCCGGCTTCGCCGGAGGCCTACTTTCGGTTTCGCTGCCCTTGCATGTCATTCATGCAGAGGGACAGCGCGGCTCCGCCCTGCGGCCGTTCTACACAGGGGAGAGACACTCCTCACTGAGTACATGTCTCCTCCCCTGTAGGTCTCTTTGGCCCTCCAGATCCCGCTCTGAGTGAGTCCCGCCCCCTCTTCACTCCGGCGCCATTTTCTCAGCGTTCTTCCCTGCGATCAGCGCTGGCTGCAGCATCCCTGCTGAGGTGCTTGGGGGTCCGGGCTTTGGGATCTGGAGGGCACACAAACCGCTCCAGCGGTCTGGTAAGCCACAACCTCCGGTTGTGGACCTTCTGTATATACTCTCTGGGGGTCATTCTGGCAGAGCCCCCACTCCAGCAGCATGTCTCACACAAGGAGCAAGGCTCCAAAGCTGTATTCAGTATGCACTGCATGTAAGCTCCTACTGCCTGAACCGAGCACCTATCCACATTGTGATGCCTGCTCTAACCTGACGATGCCTCAGCCTGGAATCGCACCCACAGTGGTCCCTCCAGCTGCTCCGGTCCCTGTGGCTGAACCCCCGGCTTGGGTAGAATCCTTTTCTAGGTCTATCTCCCAGTCTTTTGCCGACTCCATGGGACAGCTGTCCAGGACTTTGCTGAACATGCATCAGCCCCCTTCACAGAGTGCCTCTGCTGCTAGGGCTCTCTCAGCGGAGCTCACAGAGGATTCATCATCTGGTCCCAGACCCCGTCCTCCTAAAAGGAGACGCAGGGCTTCCTCTCCTTCCTCGTCCCGCGGCTCTGTTTCAGACGCTGACTAGCGGGACGAGGAGGATGCCTTTACAGGGGGCTCGGAGACTACCTCCATGTGCCCCATTGATCTGTCCGAAAGTGACTCAGATGTTAGTGATTTGATTGCGTCCATTAATTCTGTACTGGACCTCAATCCGCCAGTATCAGAGGAGCAACCCTCTCTGGCAGAAAAGCACCAGTTTACCTCGCCTAAGAGGACAAGGAGTGTGTTCTTTAACCACTCCAGTTTTCAGGCCACTGTGACCAAGCCCAGGGCCTGCCCTGACAAACGCTTCCCAAAGCGTGGTTCTGATGACCGGTTTCCATTTCCACCTGAGGTGGTCAAGGAGTGGGCTCATTCACCAAAGGTAGACCCTCCGGTGTCTAGACTCTCAGCCCAGACCGTTGTGTCGGTGGCTGACGGCACCTCACTTAAGGATTCTACTGACCGCCAGGTCGACCTTCTGGCCAAATCTGTGTATGAAGCTGTGGGGGCCTCGTTCTCCCCAACTTTTGCAGCAGTGTGGGCTCTCAAAGCCATCTCTGCTTCTCTAGAGGAGATGCATTCCCTCGCCAGGGAATCTATGCCCGAAATGGTTGCTTTAACTTCCCAAGCTTCAGCTTTTTCATCCTATGCCATGTCTGCCATGCTGGAAGCTTCTCACCACACTGCGGTGGCTTCGGCTAATTCCATCGCTATCCGCAGGATCCTGTGGCTTCGAGAGTGGAAGGCAGATGCTTCCTCGAAGAAGTTCCTTGCTGGACTCCCTTTTGCTGGGTCCAGGCTGTTCGGTGAACAGCTGGATGAAACTATTAAGGAGGCTACTGGCGGGAAGAGTACTTCCATGCCACAAACCAAAACCAGGAAACCTGTCCAGGGTAGGAATTAGTCGAGGTTTCGTTCCTTTCGTTCCTCCAACTGGTCATCCTCTAAGCCCTCGGCCTCGTCCACTAACTCAGCCAAGGACCAAAAATCCAGCTGGCGCACAAAAGCGCGTCCACAGAAGACCGCAGGAGCTGCTGCCACTAAGGCAGCCTCCTCTTGACTATCTGTCCGCGCCAGCAACGTCCTTAGTCGGTGGCAGGCTCTCCCACTTTGGTGACGTGTGGTTTCAACACGTCTCCGATCAGTGGGTGCGGGATATCATCTCCCACGGCTACAGGATAGAATTTTCTTCCAGCCCGCCAAACAGATTTTTTCTGTCAACTCCCCCCTGCTCCAAGGCCGCCGCCTTCTCTCAGGCCGTGGCATCCTTGCAGGCCAACGGAGTAATTGTACCGGTTCCCGCCCGGGAATGGTTCAGAGGTTTCTACTCAAATCTCTTCCTAGTCCCCAAAAAGGACGGTTCCTTCCGGCCCATCCTGGATCTCAAGCTTCTCAACAAGCATGTTCAGGTGCGGCATTTTCGCATGGAGTCTCTGCGGTCAGTCATTGCCTCAATGACCCAAGGGGATTTCCTGGCATCCATCGACATTAGAGATGCCTATCTGCATGTGACAATTGCAGTTTCACACCAGCGTTGGCTACGTTTTTTGCAATCGGAGAGGAACTTTTCCAATTCGTGGCTCTCCCACTCTCTCGTCGGGTTAGCCACGGCCCCTCGGGTATTCACCAAGGTCATGGCAGCAGTGGTTGCGGTTCTGCACCTCCAGGGGTTGACAGTGATTCCTTACTTGGACGACCTTCTAGTCAAGGCTTCATCCAGCGCAGACTGTCAGCGGAGTGTCTCGCTCACTCTCGCCACTCTAGCCCAATTCGGGTGGCTTGTCAATCTGCCCAAATCCACTCTGACTCCGACCCAGAGGCTCACGTACCTAGGGATGCAGTTCGAGACTGACTAAGGGCAGCTTCACAAGTGCCGGCAAACAGCAGTCCCTCCAACTGGCGGTGCGCTCTCTGCTGAGGCCCCGCCGTTATTCCATCAGGCACCTGATGCAGGTGCTGGGTCAGATGGTGGCGTCAATGGAGGCTGTTCCCTTTGCCCAGTTCCGTCTGCGTCCTCTGCAGCTGGACATTCTCCGCTGTTGGGACAAGCCGCCTTCCTCCTTGCACAGGCTAGTGGCTCTGTCGCCACAGACCAGGAGCTCTCTTCAGTGGTGGCTTCGGCCCCTCTCTCTGTCTCAGGGGCACTCCTTCCTGGCCCCGTCCTGGGTGATCCTCACCACGGATGCCAGTCTATCCGGCTGGGGAGCGGTACATCTCCACCACAGAGCGCAGGGCACTTGGACTCCGTCCGAGTCAGCCCTTTCAATCAATGTGCTGGAAACCAGAGCTGTGCTTCTAGCTCTCCTAGCCTTTCACCACCTGTTGGCGGGCAGGCACATCCGAGTCCAGTCAGACAACGCGACAGCGGTTGCCTACATCAATCACCAAGGCGGGACACGCAGCCGCCTGGCAATGTTGGAGGTTCAACGCATCCTTCAATGGACGGAGGACTCAAAGTCCACCATATCCGCAGTCCACATCCCAGGCGTGGAAAACTGGGAAGCAGATTATCTCAGCCGTCAAACCGTGGACAGTGGCGAGTGGTCCCTGCATCCGGCAGTGTTTCAGTCAATCTGCCGCAAGTGGGGCACTCCGGAAGTGGACCTAATGGCATCCCATAGCAACAACAAGGTTCTGGTTTACGTGGCTCGCTCCCACGATCCTCAGGCCTTTGCAGCGGACGCTCTGGTTCAAGATTGGTCCCAGTTTCGTCTGTCCTACGTGTTTCCCCCTCTAGCTCTCTTGCCCAGAGTTTTGCGCAAGATCAGAATGGAGGGCCGTCGAGTCATCCTTATTGCTCCGGACTGGCCCAGGAGAGCTTGGTACCCAGACCTGCTCCATCTGTCCGTAGAGGTGCCGTGGCATCTTCCGGACCGTCCAGACCTTCTCTCACAAGGTCCGTTTTTCCGCCAGAATTCTGCGGCTCTCAGATTGACGGCGTGGCTCTTGAGTCCTGGATCTTGACGGCTTCTGGTATCCCCCCTGAAGTCATCTCCACTATGACTCTGGCCCGCAAGTCTTCCTCTGCCAAGATCTATCACAGGACTTGGAAGATTTTCCTATCCTGATGTCGCTCTTCCGGCCACTCTCCTTGGCCTTTTTCCTTGCCGACCCTTCTGTCTTTTCTACAGTCCGGTCTGCAGCTAGGACTATCCCTAAACTCTCTCAAGGGACAAGTCTCAGCTTTGTCAGTTCTGTTCCAGCGGCGTATCGCCCGGCTGGCTCAGGTCCGCACCTTCATGCAAGGTGCGTCTCACATCATCCCGCCTTACCGGCGGTCCTTGGATCCCTGGGACCTCAATTTGGTTCTCACGGTTTTGCAGAAACCCCTCTTTGAGCCTCTTAGGGAGGTTTCTTTGTTTCGTCTTTCACAGAAAGTGGTCTTTCTAGTGGCCATAACTTCTCTCAGGAGAGTCTCTGATTTGGCTGCGCTCTCTTCGGAGTCACCTTTTTTTGTTTTTTCATCAAGACAAGGTGGTTCTCAGTCCGACTCCGGACTTTCTACCTAAGGTGGTTTCTCCTTTCCACCTTAACCAGGACATTACCCTACCTTCCTTTTGTCCGGCTCCTGTTCATCGCTTTGAAAAAGCGTTGCATACTCTGGATCTGGTGCGGGCGCTCCGGATCTATGTGTCTCGCACCTCTGCTCTTAGGCGGTGCACCTCTCTTTTTGTGCTAACCACAGGTCGGCGTAAGGGCCTCTCTGCTTCTAAGCCGACCTTAGCCCGTTGGATTAGGTCAACCATTTCGGATGCCTACCAGTGTTCTCAGGTGCCTCTCCCGCCGGGGATCAAGGCACACTCGACCAGAGCTGTCGGTGCCTCTTGGGCTTTCAGGCACCAGGCTACGGCTCAGCAAGTCTGTCAGGCTGCCAGTTGGACTAGCCTGCATACCTTTTCAAAGCACTACCAAGTGCATGCTCATGCTTCGGCAGATGCAAGCTTGGGCAGACGCATCCTTCAGGTGGCTGTCGCCCACTTGTGAAGTTAGGCTCCCCCTACTTCTCAGTTTTTCTGTTTATTCCCACCCATGGACTGCTTTGAGACGTCCCAATGTCTGGGTCTCCCATAGGAACGATAAAGAAAAAGAGAATTTTGTTTACTTACCGTAAATTCTTTTTCTTATAGTTCCGTATTGGGAGACCCAGCACCCTCCCTGTTGCCTGTTGGCAATTTCTTGTTCCGCGTGTTATCACCGGCTGTTGTTGTAGACAGAGGCTCCGGTTGTTACGGTTCTTGCTCTGTTTTTACTTGTGGGTGGCTATTCTCCTTCAGCTTTTGCACTAAACTGGCTAGATCTGGTTCTCCAGGGGGTGTATAAGCTCAGAGGGAGGAGCTACACTTTTGAGTGTAGTACTTTGTGTGTCCTCCGGAGGCAGAAGCTATACACCCAATGTCTGGGTCTCCCAATACGGAACTATAAGAAAAAGAATTTACGATAAGTAAACAAAAATTCTTTTTCATGTAGTTTGGTGTGTAGTGTGTTCTTTATAGAGCACCAATCACCAGGATTTTCCTATATAACCTAAAGCCAGTGCTATGCTGGCACTATCAGGCTGATTCTATACATAACTTTAGTTGTCAGCTCAGATGTATAGGTTTTGAAATCAAAGCAAGTAAAGTTTGTAAAATGAGCAGCTTTTTGATTGGCAGCAGTTGGTATTTGGGGCGGGTATTCATAGTTATCCCCTCCATTTGTTATTTATGCTAATTCTATTATAGAATTGTTTTACTAAGTGACTAGAAGGACCTGTGCTGAAGTCATAGCCATGTGACCAGAAGGGGCAGGGCCTCAGCCAACACAAACATAATGTTGATTCCTGGTATCAGCTATGTTGGCTTAGACCCCGCCCCTTCTGGTCACATGGTTATGATATCAGCACAGGTCCTTCTAGTCACTTAGTAAAACAATTCTATAATAGAATTAGCATAAATAATAGATGGAGGGGATAACTATAAATCAGCTGCTGCCAATCAAAAAGCTGCTCATGTTACAAACTTTACTTGCTTGTATTTCAAAAACGATAAATCCTAGCGGACAACTAAAGGTATGTATAGAATCAGCCTGATAGTGCCAGTATAACACTGGCTTTAGCTTATATAGGAAAATCCTGGTGATAGGAGCGCTTTAAGCTCTGCAGGGATTTGCATTTTCATGTTTATGCTTTTCCCATATTAATTTTTTTTTTTTTTTTTTTTTGTAATCAGTTTTCAGAATTTGGGAATTCAGTGTGTGAAAAAGAGGGAAGTGGAAGAGGCCATCGCCCAGCGGATACGGACCCATAATAATCCCTTCAATGGTAATCTATACCTATGTACACCTATGTATGGAAAAGATAAAAAAATAAATATATATATTTTTGTGTGCGTGTGTATAGATAGATAGATAGATATATATATGATTGTGTGTATGTATGTGTATTGTTTTATGTGTATATATGATACATATATAAAGTATATTATGCATATATGTATGTGTATGCGTGCGTATATGTGTGTGTGATATATAGTGCGTGTGTGTGTGTGTGTGTGTCTATATATATATATATATATATATATGACACACACACACACACACACACACACACACACACACACACACACACACACACACACACACACACACACACACACACACACACACAATAAATAAATATATATATATATATATATATATACATACACACACACACACACACACACACACACACACACACATATAATATATATATATATATATATATATATACACATACATACACGAGATATATAGATATTATATAATTATATTTTTTCAGTCTCTCCTGAGGATCTGAAGTCTGAGTATGACCTGAATACCGTCTGCCTTTGCTTTCAAGTTTACATCCGTGACCAGAGCGGGGGGCTGGTTCCGCTCGTCCCATTTGTGGTTTCTCAGCCTATTTATGATAACAGTAAGTCGCTGCTTTACATTTAAGGATACACAGTGTGACATTCTTTGATTCTTTAAATCCAGTAATTGAGAGGATTTTATTTATTTATTTTTTGCTAATTTTGTTATTTTGTATTTCAACCTCAGAATTGCAGTGTGACCCGTATTTTCATATGATAAAATATTTTTCTGAGAAACGCTAAAAACAGAGTTCAAAATATCGTGGCCATTATTGTAGTAGGGTATAAGAACAACTTCTTTAATGAGCAAGGAAAGCTTTTTGCGCCCCTTAATCCGTTGACGTGGGTCTCCCAAAGTCCTGTATTGCATCTCTTTTTCATCCAGGGCGTATCGTGTAGCTTTAAGAAATTTCTGATGTAATTACAGTTTGGCTTTTGACCTTCTCTAGTTATTTTCTACTTTTTACTGAAATCTGGCATCGCATTTGCTGCCTATGCAGAGTGCATTAGTCAAAACTGAGTTTGTCATGAAGCTGTGGTCTGCAAAGGCATGGACTGAGATGACAATCATTTTGTTGAAGGCTTTATCATCTGTTACTGCCTATGCAGAGCACACCATCATGACCATTTACTGCCTATGCAGAGTGCATCAGTCAAAAATGAGCTTGTCATGAAGCTGTGGTCTGCAAAGGCATGGACCGAGATGACAGAATCATTTTGTTGAAGGCTTTATCATCTGTTACTGCCTATGCAGAGCACACCATGACCATTTACTGCCTATGCAGAGTGCATCAGTCAAAAATGAGCTTGTCATGAAGCTGTGGTCTGCAAAGGCATGGACTGAGATGACCTAATCATTTTGTTGAAGGCTTTGTCATCTGTTACTGCCTATGCAGAGCACATCATCATGACCAAGCCATAGGCACTTCGGATAGAAATGATTCCTATTACTGTGCGCTGCTAGAAGATGACTGTGTGCTTCAGTGAAACTTTCCTTGGCATGGTCTTTTGATCATTTTGTAAAGTAGGGGATGGGGTGTGCATAATTTTTGCACCCTTTAGCATGTTGCCCCAGGTGCACCCGTCCCGATGTCCCCACCTATAAGACCTGCATATATTGTACATTTTTCACACAGTTTATTTATTTCCAAAAGAGTTTTTGTATTTTATGTCTCTTTAGACCATAGTTTTTTGTTTACTTGTTGTTTTCCTTGTATAATCCTCCAGGAGCTCCTAACACCGCGGAGCTGAAGATCTGTAGAGTTAACAAGAATTCCGGAAGTTGCTTGGGAGGCGATGAGATATTTTTACTATGTGATAAAGTGCAAAAAGGTATAGTGTCATGTTTACCCTTACGTGTTTTTTTTCAATGTTGTGTTATCACAAAAATACTTTTATTTTTATGCTTGGAACATTTACACTTTTTTGTTATTGTTGTAGTATTTTGAGTCCGAAACAGCACCGCCCACTAATTTGGGTTTTGTCTGCTCCAGCTTTCCATCCGCTAGAAAACAAGTTTTAGGCTCCTTTATTATATGCACAAATTGGGGGTTAAAACATCACATGGTAGTCATTTTTCATACTGACTGAGCCGGGTTTCGCCTGTTTCTGCTTCCTCCTGGGTTTGCATGCTGTGTTAGTAGAATTAAATGCTATTCAACTGGATTGTCGTATATGCATAAATGGTTAAAACATCATGTCAAACATTACATTGTAGTCAGATTTTATTCTGCTTGAGCCGGGTTTCGCCTATTTCTACTTTTTCCTGGGTATGCACGGTGTGTTACTGGCATTAAATACTATTCAACTGGACTTTACTATATGCATAAACATGAGGTTTAAGCAGCATATCAAACATAACATAGTAGTCGGATTTAATTCTGCCTGACCTGGGTTTTGCCGGTTTCTGCTTTCTTCTGGGTATGCACGTTGTGTTATTGGCATTAAATAGTATTCAACTGGACTTTATTATATGCACAAACTGGAGGATAAAACAGCGTCTCAAACAGCACATGGTAGCCAAATTTTAATTTTGCCTGAGCCAGGTTTCGCCTGTTTCTGCTTCTTCCTGGGTATACACGCTGTGTTATTAGCATTAAAAACTATTCAACTTGATTGTATTATATGCGCAAACTGGAGGTTAAAACATCACATCAAACATCACATGGTAGTCATTTTTCATACTGACTGAGCCGGGTTTCACCTGTTTCTGCTTCTACCTGGGAATGCATGCTGTGTTATTAGCATTAAATACTATTCAACTGGATTATTTTATATGCACAAACGGGGGTTAAAACATCATATCAAACATTACGTTGTAGTCAAATTTCATTCTGCCTGACCCAGGCTTCACCTGTTTTTGCTTCTTCCTGGGTATGCACTGTTTGTGTTGCGTGTGTTACTGGCATTATTCAATATATAATTCATATATTCAACTGGACTTTACTATATGCATAAACATAGGATTTGAGCAGCATATCAAACATAACATGGTACTCTGATTTAATTCTGCTTGATCTGGGTTTTGCCTGGGTGTGCATGCTGTTTTATTTGCATTAAATAGTATTCAACTGGACTTTATATGCACAAATCGGGGGTTAACAGTGTATCAAACAGCACATGGTAGCCCAATTTAATTTTACCTGAGCCAAGTTTCGCCTGTTTCTGCTTCTTCCTGGGTATGCTTGCTATTAAATACTATTCAACTGGATTTTGATATGCTGTTTTAACCCCCAGTTTTTGCATGTAATAAAGTCAAGTTGACTAGTATTTAATCCTTGTAACACAGCATACATACCCAGGAAGAAGCATGCGAAACTCTGCTCAGGCAAAATTAAATTGGGCTACCATGTAATGTTTGATCTGCTGTTTTAACCCTGAGTTTTTGCATATAATAAACATCACATAGTAGTCACATTTCATACCGCCTGACCCAGGTTTCGCCTATTCTGCTTCTT
The DNA here is from genome assembly GCF_048569485.1 of Anomaloglossus baeobatrachus. Lineage (NCBI taxonomy): Eukaryota > Metazoa > Chordata > Amphibia > Anura > Aromobatidae > Anomaloglossus > Anomaloglossus baeobatrachus. Next base: position 44,957,275 of record NC_134362.1, read on the forward strand.
CCTGGGTATGCACGCTGTGTTACAAGCATTAAATACTATTCAACTGATCAAAGTGTTTAAGTAAATGCATAAAAAATAGTTCCTTTTTAAATGTTCTTCAAATACATATATCCACTCGGATACTATTCACCCCTTCCCAGCATAGGACATATATAGTACGTCCATGTCTGGCCACAATGTAGGATGCCTCCTATGATGGTGCGCCTGTGAAAACCAGCCTGTGGCTGAACATCATAGGAGGCCATCGTTTTTTACTTAACTACTGCAAATTTGGGTATGGCAGAGTATAAGAGATTAAATGATCATAGATTCAGGTCTTGTAAGTGAACAAATAATTAAGTAAAAATTTATATCTTTTTTTAAAAATATTAAAAAAAATAAAAAAAAATTAAAATTTTGAATTGCCCCCATATTATACCATTAAAAATAAGGAAATAAGAAATCCTAATCAGATTGTCGGGGTGTGACTATGGGTATAGCAGGGAATCTGTGCTTCTTGTCAGGCTAGGAGGGGCCCTTGCATCCCTGATCTCAGAGATATCCCTGAAGGTGGAGATGTCTGGGCCACCTATCTGGCCCTGTTAGTGAGGGGTCCTGATCTTGTACTCGCCTAACCTGGTGAGGTGGATATATACACATATACATACATACTGCATATCTATCTATCTATATGTGTATATATGTGTGTATGTGTATATATGTGTGTGTGTATATGTATGTATGTATGTATGTATATATATATATATATATATATATATATATATATATATATATATATATATATATATATATATATATATATATATATATATATATATATATATATATACACACACATTATGAGACAGATCTCTCTCTCTCTTGCTCTCTAATAAATATAATTTATATATAATATTATATGTTTGTGTGTATGTATGTATGTATATGTGTGTGTGTGTATATATATATATATATATATATATATATATATATATATATACACACACATATACACACACATATACATACATACATACATACACACAAACATATAATATTATATATAAATTATATTTATTAGAGAGCAAGAGAGAGAGAGATCTGTCTCATAATGTGTGTGTATGTATGTATATATATATATATATATATATTATATAATATATATTGCAGAAACAACAGTTTATCAAATGGAAATGAACCGTTTCTTAAGCGTTGAATGCAAGGGGTTGTTAAAAAATAGAGTAACTGTTTCATATTTTAACTTCCTAGAAGACATTGAGGTTGTATTTGTACATGGAAACTGGGAAGCACGGGGATCATTCTCCCAAGCGGATGTCCACAGGCAGGTGGCCATCGTCTTCAGGACACCCGCCTACCAAGATGCAGAAATCCGGCACCCTGTGAAAGTCCAGATGCAGTTGAGAAGGCCATCCGACAAAGAAGTCAGCGAGCCGATGGAGTTCCAGTATCTCCCATATGAAGGTGTGTTGCATCGCATTAAAGGGGAGCAAATGTTTGGGTATTATGATTTGGTAAATGGATTAACCCTTTCTTACTAGCACCATTTTCTGAATAACAAAAACATTCTTTCTTTGTCGCTCTATTGGGAGACCCAGACAATTGGGTGTATAGGCTATGCCTCCGGAGGCAGCACAAAGTATTACACTTAAAAGTGTTAAGCCCCTCCCCTTCTGCCTATACACCCCCCGTGCTCCCACGGGCTCCTCAGTTTTTATGCTTTGTGCGAAGGAGGCAGACATGCACAGCACAGCTCCACAGATTGGTCAGCAGCAGCTGCTGACCAGGTCGGATGGAAGAAAAGTGGGCCCATATAGGGCCCCCAGCATGCTCCCTTCTCACCCCACTCTTGTCGGCGGTGTAGTTAAGGTTGAGGTATCCATTGCGGGTACGGAGGCTGGAGCCCACATGCTGTTTTCCTTCCCCATCCCCCTCAGGGCTCTGGGTGAAGTGGGATCCTATCGGTCTCCAGGCACTGAGACCGTGCTTCATCCACAACTCCTGTGGAGACTGCTGGATAGGAGCCGGGTTCCGTTCAGGGACATGGCCCTGCTATGTGAAGGTACTCTGTATCCCTGTAGGGACCGCGCACGGCAACACCTCAGCTTTGCTGGGTGTGCTAGTGCACCGGGGACCGCGGCGCTGACCGGGTCTATATGTGCCATTACACACTCAGCGTCGCTGAGTGTGTTTATATGTAGGGGCTACCGCGCTAACCGCCGCTGCCATGTGAAACTGCGGCGCGGCTGGGACTTGTAGTTCGCCGGGGACTTCGGCGTCGGCCGCACTTTTACGGCGGCGACGCTTATACTCGAGTCCCCGGCTTTCTTGCGGCCTAGCTTCCTTTTTCCCGCCCTCAACCCTGACAGGCAGGGGAAGGGCGGGACGCTGCACGGAAGAGAGGGACAAACGAGCAGCATGAGGGCTGGAGCATGCTTTGCATACTCCACTCCCCTCACTGTGCACTGTGTGAGACGCCCACGGCTCCCTCCTCTCGTCAGGACGCCGCAGCCATTTCCTGTCAGCTCCTCCGACGCTGCAGAGAGGGACAAACCCTGGGAAACCCAGACACGGTCTCTGGTGGCCCCACAACCGCTTTAGGCGGCTGGTAAGCAGCACCTGTTGGTGCTAGCCCCATGGTGCTGTAGTGTAGTGATACATTCTGTGTTATTACTATATACTTTACACTGTATGAGCACAGTTCATTATGGCTATTTACCCTTTTGTGTTAATCAGGGAAAACAATAGCATGGCGCCCACAAAGACAGGGGTGCCAAAAAACGGGATTATTATGCTGCCTGCGCCGCTTGTACGACCCAGCTGCCGGCAGGTCCCATTGACCCTCATTGTGTGCAATGTGTGGCCCCTGTGACTCTTCTTCAGCCAGAGCATCTGCTAAGAGGGGCCCAGGGGGAGACACCTGTTGACACGGTCCTTAGTGACGGGGATGGAGTTTGCAAAACTCTCTGAGACTATGGCTGAGATACTAGAAGCCTTGCAGTCCAGGCCGGTATCTCAGCAAAGGGACTCTGTTGAATCATTGTTCCCTGGCCCCCCTCAATTGGACCAACAATGTCCTCCCGGGATACATTCCAGGCTGAGGGTTCTGACTTAGACCCCAGCCCCAGACCGACTAAGCGGGCTCGCTTAGAATTTCCCTCGACATCATGTTGTTCAGGGTCTCAGCGGGGGGGATCTCTGGTTGATGATGCGGAGACAGCTGATCAGGATTCTGATCCTGAGGGCGCTCTCAATCGTAATACTCCAGACGGGGACGACATAGTGAACGATCTTATTGCGTCCATCAATCAAATGCTGGATATTTCTCCCTCAGCTCCTCCGGCGGAGGAGTCAGATTATCAGCAGGAGTAATTCCGCTTCAGGTTCCCCAAGCGTACACCGAGTATGTTTCTAGACCATTCAGTCCAGAATCACCATGCTTGTCCAGATAAGCGTTTTTTCTTAGCGCCTTAAGGATACACGTTGTCCTTTTCCACCTGACGTGGTTAAAGGTTGGACTCAGTGTCTCAGAGTGGACCCTCCAATCTCACAGACTGGCGGCTAGATCATTACTTGCAGTGGAAGATGGAGCCTCGCTCAAAGATGCCACTGACGGGCAGATGGAGCTCTGGTTGAAATCCATCTATGAAGCTATTGGAGCTTCTTTTGTCCCAGCATTCGCAGCCGTATGGGCGCTACAAGCTATCTCAGCAGGTCAAGCGCAAATTGAAGCAGCCACATGCACGGCCGCGCCACAAGTGGCATCCATTACCTCCCAAACCTCGGCAACGCTATTAGTGCTGTCCTGGACTCTGCGAGCTGTACGGCGGTTGCGGCCGCCAAATCGGTGGTACTCCGCAGGGCCTTATGGCTACGGGAATGGAAGGCAGATTCTGCTTCCAAAAAAGCGCTTAACCAGTTTGCCAATTTGTGGCGACAGGTTGTTTGGCGAGCGTCTGGATGAAGTCATCAAACAATCCAAGGGAAAGGATACATCCTTACCCCAGTCCCAACCAAACATATCCCAACAGAGGAGAGGGCAGTCGAGGTTTCGCTCCTCTCGGGGCGCGGGCAGGTCCCAATTCTCCTCGTCCACAAGGTCTCAGAAAGACAAAGGAGCTCTGATGCATGGCGGTCTAAGTCACGTCCTAAACAGACCACCGGGGGCGCCGCTACCAAAGCGGCTTCCTCATGACTTTCGGCCTCCGCTAGTAGCATCCTCGGTCGGTGGCAGGCTCTCCGCTTTTGCGACACCGGGCTGCCGCAAATAAAAGACCGCTGGGTGAGAGTTATTCTGTCTCACGGTTACGAGATAGAGTTTACCTCTCGTCCCCCGACTCGATTCTTCAGGTCATCCCCGCCTCCCGAGCGAGCCGAGGCTCCTCTGCAGGCGCGGCGCACTCTGACGGCTGAAGGAGTGGTGATCCCTGTTCCTCTTCAGCAACAGAGCCACGGTTTTTACTCCAACTTGTTGGTGGTCTCAAAGAAGGACGGGTCTTTCCGTCCTGTCCTGGACCTGAAACTGCTCAACAGACGGGTAAAAACCAGGCGGTTCCGGATGGAATCCCTCCGCTCCGTCATCGCCTCAATGTCCCAAGGAGATTTCCTGGCATCAATCGATATCAAAAATGCTTATCCCCATGTACCGATTGCTCCAGAGCACCAGCGCTTCTTGCGCTTCGCCATAGGACACGAATACCTGCAATTCGTGGCACTGCCGTTCGGCCTGGCAACAGCCCCACGGGTTTTTACCAAGGTTATGGCTACTGTAGTAGCGCTCCTACACTCCCTGGGTCACTCGGTGATCCAGTATTTGTACGATCTGTTGATCAAGGCACCCTCTCTAGAGGCATGCCAACGCAGCCTTGACGCTACCCTGGAGACTCTCCAGGGTTTCGGGTGGATCATCATTTTTCCAAAGTCAAATCTGACACCGGCCCAATCGCTGACATATCTTGGCACGAAGTTTCATACTCTCAGCGATAGTGAAGCTTCCGCTGATCAAACAGCAGTCACTACGGAAAGGGGTACAATCTCTCCTTCAAGGCCAGTCACACCCCGTGAGGCGCCTCACGCACTTCCTGGGGAAGATGGTGACAGCAATGGAGGCAGTCCCTTTCGCGCAATTTCACCTGCGTCCCCTTCAATGGGACATCCTATGCAAATGGGACAGGAAGCCGACGTCCCTCGTCAGGACCGTCTCCCTCTCTCAGACGACCAAAGCTTCCCTTCGGTGGTGGCTTCTTCCCACTTCATTAGCGAAGGGGAAATCTTTCCTACCCCCATCCTGGGAAGTAGTCACGACGGACGCGAGTCTGTCAGGGTGGGGAGCGGTTTTTCTCCACCACAGGGCTTAGGGTACGTGGACCCAGCAAGAGTCCTCGCTTCAGATCAATGTTCTGGAAATACGGGCAGTGTATCTTGCCCTGAAAGTGTTCCAGCAGTGGCTGGAAGGCAAGCAGATCAGAATTCAGTCGGACAATTCCACAGTGGTGGCATACATCAACCACCAAGGCGGCACACGCAGTCGGCAAGCCTCCCAGGAAGTCCGGCGGATTTTGATGTGGGTGGAAGCCACGGCCTCCACCATCTCTGCAGTTCACATTCCAGGCGTGGAACACTGGGAAGCGGATTATCTCAGTCGCCAGGGCATGGACACAGGGGAATGGTCCCTTCACCCGGGCGTGTTTCAGGAGATCTGTTGCCGCTGGGGGGTGCCGGACGTCGACTTCATGGCGTCCCGGCACAATAACAAGGTACCGACGTTCATGGCACGGTCTCAAGATCCCAGAGCTCTGGCGGCAGACGCCTTAGTTCAGGATTGGTCGCAGTTTCAGCTCCCTTATGTGTTCCTCCGCTGGCACTGTTGCCCAGTGTGTTACGCAAGATCAGGGCCGACTGCCGCCGCGTCATCCTCGTCGCTCCAGACTGGCCGAGGAGGTCGTGGTACCCGGATCTGTGGCATCTCACGGTCGGCCAACCGTGGGCACTACCAGACCGACCAGACTTGCTATCTCAAGGGCCGTTTTTTCCATCTCAATTCTGTGGCCCTCAACCTGACTGTGTGGCCATTGAGTCCTGGATCCTAGCGTCTTCAGGATTATCTCAAGACGTCATTGCCACTATGAGACAGGCTAGGAAACCAACGTCCGCCAAGATCTACCACAGGACGTGGAAAATTTTCCTGTCGTGGTGCTCTGCTCAGGGTTCTTCTCCCTGGCACTTTGCCTTGCCCATTTTTTCTGTCCTTCCTTCAATCTGGACTGGAAAAGGGTTTGTCGCTCAACTCCCTTAAGGGACAAGTCTCAGCGCTCTCTGTGTTTTTTCCAGAAGCGCCTAGCCAGACTTCCACAGGTACGCACGTTCCTGCAGGGGGTTTGTCACATCGTTCCTCCTTACAAGCTGACGTTAGAACCCTGGATTCTGAACAGGGTGCTGCTGGTTCTTTAGAAATCACCATTCGAGACAATGAGAGATATTTCTCTCTCTCACGCCTTTCGCAGAAAGGGTTTTTTCTAGTAGCAGTCACTTCACTTCGGAGAGTGTCCGAGCTAGCAGCGCTGTCATGCAGAGCCCCTTTCCTGGTTGTTCACCAGGACAAGGTGGTTCTGCGTCCGGTTCCGGACTTTCTCTCTAAGGTGGTATCCCCCTTTCATCTCAATCAGGATATCTCCTTACCTTCTTTTTGTCCTCATCCAGTTCACCAATGTGAAAAGGATTTGCACTTGTTAGATCTGGTGAGAGCACTCAGACTCTACATTTCTCGTACGGCGCCCCTGCGCCGCTTGGATGCACTCTTTGTCCTTGTCGCTGGCCAGCGTAAAGGGTCACAGGCTTCCAAATCAACCTTGGCTCGGTGGATCAAGGAGCCAATTCTCGAAGTCTACCGTTCGGCTGGGCTTCCGGTTCCCTCAGGGCTGAAGGCCCATTCTACCAGAGCCGTGGGTGCGTCCTGGGCTTTGAGACACCAGGATACGGCTCAGCAGGTGTGTCAGGCGGCTACCTGGTCGAGCCTGCACACTTTCACGAAACACTATCAGTTACATACCTATGCTTCGGCGGATGCCAGCCTAGGTAGACGAGTCCTTCAGGCGGCGATTGTGCACCTGTAGGAAGAGGCCGTTTTACGGCTCTCTTACGAGGTATTATTTTACCCACCCAGGGATTGCTTTTGGACATCCCAATTGTCTGGGTCTCCCAATAGAGCGACAAAGAAGAAGGGAATTTTGTTTACTTACCGTAAATTCCTTTTCTTCTAGCTCTAATTGGGAGACCCAGCACCCGCCCCTGTTTTTTTGTGTACACATGTAGTTCATGTTGAATGGTTTCAGTTCTCCGATATTCCTTCGGATCGAAGTTACTTTAAACCAGTTTGATTCTTTTTCCTCCTTCTTGCTTTTGCACCAAAACTGAGGAGCCCGTGGGAGCACGGGGGGTGTATAGGCAGAAGGGGAGGGGCTTAACACTTTTGAGTGTAATACTTTGTGCTGCCTCCGGAGGCATAGCCTATACACCCAATTGTCTGGGTCTCCCAATTAGAGCTAGAAGAAAAGGAATTTACGGTAAGTAAACAAAATTCCCTTCATTCCACTGCCAAAATATTGTGCCCCAATATTATAAATAACTCTCACATTTTAAAAACTCCTTAGTGCACTTTACATGTTAGCGCAATATTGTGTGAGTGTATAAACAAAACACAAAAAAAATAAAAATGTATAAGATTCATCCAAATCTGGGAAATTAAAGTTTCGTAAGACAGAGAAATTTTGTAATTTTTTTTTGTATTTTATTGTTTAGGCGATCTTCATCATATTGAAGAAAAAAGAAAAAGAAGTTTGGAAAGTTTCAAGCATATTGTGAAAAAGAGTCCCTTTGGTGGTAAGCATGCTTTGTGCCTTTTTGCAATTTGTTACCACGTATAGAGTTTTCTGTGTTGTGCCTTGTTTGGATATCACTTTGGTTTTTTTTTTTACTTGATTTCTGAGTTTCCTACTTGCTTACTTGGAAACTTGTAACATGAATGAAATATATGCCCAGGAGATGTGATATGAGCAGACCATATTCCTGTACGGTCAGACACGGCCATTACACAGTACATGGCACGGACACCTTTTTAAAATTAACTCAGCCCAGAAACTTTTTTTTTTTTAAACTTATTCAATCGCGAAACTAATTATTGATTTAAAATGAACTTTGTTTGGGGAACTTATTATTATTTTTTTTATTATAATAATAATAATATCTATTAATTAAAACAAACTTTAAATTTAACTTTTGTTTGTGGGAAAACTCCTTAACAGCTACCAATTTTGTATACTTTTCAAAACGGCCAATAAGTACAAATGTGTGTCAAATAAAAAGCGGAAAATAAACTGGGATGTCTGTAAAAAGCTGGACAGGGAGGGGAGAACTGAATGGAATAGACTCTTAATTTATCTTTTCATTGTCAACATTGTCCTATTCTTTCATTGTTTTGTTTTCCCACCCCGCCCAACATCATTTTGTCTCGCCCATATTTTTTTTTTTTTCCTCTTTTCCTTTTCCCCCTCCTTTTTTCCTTTTCCCCCTCCTTTTTCCCTTTTTCCCCCTCTTTTCCCTTTTCCCCCTCCTTTCCCCTTTTCCCCCTCCTTGTTCTCTTTTCCCCCTCCTTGTTCTCTTTTCCCCCTCTTTTTCCCTTTTCCCCCTCCCTTTTCCCCCTCCTTTTCCCTTTTCCCCCTCCTTTTCCCTTTTCCCCCTCCTTTTCCCTTTTCCCCCTCCTTTTCCCTTTTCCCCCTCCTTTTCCCTTTTCCCCCTCCTTTTCCCTTTTCCCCCTCCTTGTTCTCTTTTCCCCCTCTTTTTCCCTTTTCCCCCTCCCTTTTCCCCCTCCTTTTCCCTTTTCCCCCTCCTTTTCCCTTTTCCCCCTCCTTTTCCCTTTTCCCCCTCCTTTTCCCTTTTCCCCCTCCTTTTCCCTTTTCCCCCTCCTTTTCCCTTTCCCCCTCCTTTTCCCTTTCCCCCTCCTTTTTCCCCCTTTCCCCCTCCTTTTTCCCCCTTTCCCCCTCCTTTTTCCCCCTTTCCCCCTCCTTTTTCCCCCTTTCCCCCTCCTTTTTCCCCCTTTCCCCCCTCCCTTTTTCCCCTTTCCCCCTCCCTTTTTCCCCTTTCCCCCTCCTTTCCCCCTCCTTTTTCCCCCTTTCCCCCTCCTTTTTCCCCCTTTCCCCCTCCTTTTTCCCCCTTTCCCCCCTCCTTTTTCCCCCTTTCCCCCCTCCTTTTTCCCCCTTTCCCCCCTCCTTTTTCCCCCTTTCCCCCCTCCCTTTTTCCCCCTTTCCCCCCTCCCTTTTTCCCCCTTTCCCCCCTCCCTTTTTCCCCCTTTCCCCCCTCCCTTTTCCCCCTCCTTTTCCTTTCTCCTTTTTTTTTTTTTTTTTTCCTTGTAAATCCTTTCAAAACCATATTGACGCGTGACATGTTTAGAGCAAACTTTTTAAAAACAATGTCTGATTTCTCCTTTTGTAGGGACTGAATTAAAGAACCAACGAAAAATTGCTATTCCAAACCGAAATATTCTAAAGACTGGTATGTATGGTTACGGTGCCTGTAGTATTTTTGTACTATGACATCCAGGTTTTTGTTAATTGCCATGTAAGTTACAAATTATGGTTTATTTATATGCAGTACTGTGCAGAAGCTTTTAGGCAATAGTGGATAAAATAATGCTGCAAAGTAAAAATACTTTAAAAAAAAAAATAAAAAATATAGACCATAACAAGACAAAAGGTAATTATAGTGCATCAACAAGGTCTCTATCAGGCAAAGATTGCAAAGCAGGCTGGGGTTTGAAGATGTGCTGGTCAAGCTCTTTATGGAGAAGCACCAAGAAATGAGCAATGATGCAGTAGTCGGCCAAGGAAACTTAGTGGAGCAGATAAAACACATCATGCTTACTTCCCTTTAAAATTGGACGATATTCAGCAGTGCCATCAGTTCAGTACAATCAGCATCCACTGGGAGATTTATTGTTTAGAGATGTCTGGACAAAAATGGTCTTAATTAAAGATGAGATCTCTTTATGCAACCTTCACGCACCTTCGTCCAGTTCCGAGCACTGTGGCCATGAACAGGCGCTGCACACATTTTCTGCGCTTCCAGGTTCCTCGGTGCAGCGTTTGTCATGTGGTGTCATCTGTGTGCGGTGCGGCAGACCGGTGATGACGAGCCAGGACAGGAAATTTGTTGAACTCTTAGCCAGAACCAAAGTGCACTGATCCGGACCATGGTTGCATGAAGCTATCCACCCATCACTAGTCTTCATGGAAGAATTGCGGCCAAAACCCATCCCTTCGACATGGAAACAAGGAGGCCAAGTGACTTGGCGAAGCACAAAGACCTAGGAACTGAAGGGCAGAAAAATTGTACCAAGTGCTCATGACTGATGAGCCAAATGTATTTGGCTGTAACACTAGACTATTTGTTTGCCGAAGGGCTGGAGAACGGCACAATGAGTGTCTGCAGAACCAGAGAGGGACAGTGGAGGGTACTTGCAAGTTTGTCGCTGCATTTTAGCAAATTGAGTTGGGGATTTGATGGAGGATTAATGGTGTCCTCAACTCTGAGAAATACAGGCAGATACTTATCCAACAAGGAGATGGATGTGCAGTACCCGGCTGCGGCTGCTCTCGGAAGACGGGGCAGCTCCTGGCTGCGCTTCTGGGACCGAGAACAGCTGATCAGCGGGGGTGCCTGGTGTCCGACCCCGGCTGATCAGACATTGATGACCTATCCTAAGGATAAGCCAACAATGTAAAAGTAGTGCACAACCCCTTTAACCCCTGGATTTATAACTTACTACATAGACTCTTCTCACCTCCACCAGACTGACTCCAAACACTAAGCCTTTACTTACACCACATCTATATTTCTAACAGAAACCTTAAAGGGAACCTGTCATCAGAAATTTAGCTATAAAGCTAAAAGTTCCCCCCTCTGCAGCTCCTGGGCTGCATTCTAGGAAGCTTCCTATAGTTTTTTTGGCACCTTTTATACCAAAATAAACACTTTGTAAACTGGTACCTTTTTCGTATGCAAATTTCTAAAATCGTCCATGGGGGCGGGCTGCCTGGGGTCCGTTGCTGTCCTCCTGTAGATTTACGCCGCCCCCGAACGCTGAATTTCAAAAGCTCAGGACGCCGCCCCTGGGTGCCCGTGGTCCCGCGCATGCGCTGTTCCACTGTAGCGGTGCCGTGCACGTGTGACCGCTAGTGACGCTTTGCGCGGGCACGAGGTTATGGGCGGCGCTGTGAGTGTCATCAGTAAGTGCCGCCCATAACCTCGTGACCACACTTTCCCCTATGACTCCAGCGTTATGCGCAAGCGCTCGCTGGCCTGATGCCCGGACGTCCCCTCCTTCCCATCCTGCTCAGCAGCAGGAAATAGATGGGAAGAATGCAGCCCAGGAGCTGCAGAGGGGGGAACTTTTAGCTTTATAGCTAAATTTCTGATGACAGGTTCCCTTTAATTTCCTTGGAGACATCACCCCATCTTCCTCAGGCACAAATGTCCTATTGTAACATCTCCTAAATGTTGCTCTGTTGTCTCAGTAATTAATTTGTAAACCAGCCTGAAGAAGGAGGCTTTGTGTTTTCGAAGCTGCAAATATACCTATTGTGATTGGCCAATAAAGTAGTCACTCCTAGAAGACGTTTGTCATTTTTGGGCATAAAAGTATTTACATCGACTTTGCATTTTGGTAATTAGTAAACACTCCACTAATTCTTCTATTTTAGAAGGTATTTTTACTTTGCAGTATTTTTTTTTTCTACGCCTACCTAAAGTTTTGCACATTATGATACGTTGTAAACAAAAATGTGGGTTCCTTGCATTAAAAGGGTGGTTACTACTCTGGAATAGTGGCCACATCTCTGTAAAACTGATAGGGAAGGCTTTTTCTAAATGCATTGATCAACCAATTCTGCCTCTGAGTGGCGCTATTGCAATCCACTCATCCCCATCATGTGACACCGTCCCCCCCCCCCCCCCTCGGGCTCTGTGACATCTGATATCCGGTGATGTCACGTCAACTTTCAGTTGACCCGACATCAGTGAGGCCGGCCCCAGTCTTCATGATTTGGGTTGTGGGTGGAGTTTCACTGCTTGTCTCAGCCCGGCATCTCACACGCTTTCTCCTTCGCTGAAGAGCACTGCAAGCAGGAGCGATGCTGGGCTGTGACGAGCGGCGAAACACCGCCCATTGTCCAATCACTCACAGAGACTGGGGCCTGCCGCGGTGATGTCAGGTCAACTGGAAGTTGACGTGACATCACCAGATCTCAGGAGTCACAGACCCCGGGGGTCACACAGTGAGGGTGAGCGGACCACAATAGCGCCACTCACAGGCAGAATTAGCAACACAAGGTATTTAAAAAAACCCTCCCCTATCAATTTTACAGAGATGTGGTCACTACTGTAGAGTAGTGAACCAGCCCTTAATTGGCTGGTACCTTCTTGAAACCTATTATAGTCCAGTAAATTAATCACATTTTCCCAGGAAAAATATTAAAACTGATCATTGAAAGCCATGCTTTATAGTCTTAACTTCATTCCCAATTCCATGCCTTGTCTACACTAGTATGTTACTCAGGTGGTTATCATAGAGGAGCAGTGCTCACTAGTGATGAGCGAGCACTACCATGCTCAGGTGCTCAGTACTCGTAACTAGTGATAAGCGGGCACTACCATGCTCAGGTGCTCTGTACTCGTAACTAGTGATGAGCGGGCACTACCATGCTCAGGTGCTCAGTACTCGTAACTAGTGATGAGCGGGCACTACCATGCTCGGGTGCTCAGTACTGGTAACTAGTGATGAGCGAGCACTACCATGCTCAGGTGCTCAGTACTCTTAACTAGTGATAAGCGGGCACTACCATGCTCAGGTGCTCAGTACTCGTAACTAGTGATGAGCGGGCACTACCATGCTCGGGTGCTATGTACTCGTAACTAGTGAGGAGCGGGCACTACCATGCTCGGGTGCTCAGTACTCGTAACTAGTGATGAGCGAGCACTACCATGCTCGGGTGCTCAGTACTCGTTACTAGTGATGAGCGAGCACTACCATGCTCGGGTGCTCAGTACTCGTAACTAGTGATGAGCGGCCACTACCATGCTCGGGTGCTCTGTATTCGTAACTAGTGATGAGCGAGCACTACCATGCTCGGGTGCTCGGTATTTGTAACTAGTGATGAGCGAGCACTACCATGCTTGGGTGCTCAATACTAGTAACTAGTGATGAGCGAGCACTACCATGCTCGGGTGCTCAATACTAGTAACTAGTGATGAGCGAGCACTACCATGCTCAGGTGCTCAGTACTCGTAACAAGCACTTGTTACCCTCAAATGGGCTTGACTCATTTACCAAGTATAATGAAAGTTGAGCATTTTTCTGAAAAAGCTTCTAGGAAAAATAATGGAGTTCCCCATTGACTTCCATTGCACTTGGTACACGAGTAAAGCCCTTGAGAATGTCTAATTGGTCGTTACGAGTACCAAGCCCCTGAGCATGGTAGTGCCCGCTCATCACTAGTGATTACGTTTTACAACACTCCTTGCTAATGATTCTATTTGTTTTCTTAGAACCTTTAGCCACATCTGTTCAGAGGAACCCTCCGATGCCTATGCAGATCGTTCCCTCCATCTCTCCATACCCAGTTAATGTGGTGAAAGCAGACCCTGGGAATTCGATGGCCTCGCTCTTCACTGTAAATGCGAATGATTTCAGCAACCTGGGCTTCTCTCCTCTACCTCCTGCTCCACAGCCTTCGGCTTTCGTAGAGGAACGTTTGGACTCTGTGTTGGGCTATCCTTCCTTCACAGATGATGGAACTATTGACCTAGGAAACATGCTGCAGAATGATCCGGACAGTCATTGTGCAAGTCTCAGTTCTATTGACAATAGTGATTTTGGACAACTTCTCAGTGAATCTCAGTCTTCAAGTACTCTATCACAAGGTCTACATGAGCCTGGGACGAGCCACAGCACCCTCATGGCCTATCCGGAATCTATTACTAGGCTCATGGCTACTGGACCTAATGAGGCGGCAGGAAGCGAAAATTCAGACCGCCTCGACAGTGGACTATTGAATGGGTTGTATGACATGCAACAGGGAGAATGTTTAAGCTCTATTATGGATCTTGACTTTGCATCTTTAATGGGCGCAATGAAATGAAACCTACTCCTACGAGGGCACTATACGTGACTCAGTGCTGAGCGACACATTCACACACAAGGATCTCCTCAAGACAACAGAGGTCTAACGAAAAATGCTGTCGTCTTGTTCTTACTGAAACTCCGATTGTGCTGGCCCAATTATATTCACATCAGTTTGAGAAGAAGCTTGGTTTTGGAAAACGACCATAAAGTCTGGAAATCACCGGCAGACACTGGGGCTTTATGATTTTTGGAATTTTCAACAGAAAGTGCAATTTTCATCAACTTAGGGGGCTTTGTACTTTTATACTCTAATTTGTGAATTTTAATTCATGAGGCTTTCAAATGAATCTACACAATTTCTGTAAGTTCTTATGTAATGAATATATTGTTGGTGAAAGAAGGAGGACCGGGTTATCAATACTTTTCCTAATTTGCTGAAAACTAGCAATATTATCAACTTACCAATAAGTGTGTGTGTGTGTACTTACGCACGCATGTATGTATGTATGTATGTATGTATGTATGTACACACGTGTGAATGTGTGTATGTATAAATAGTATGTGTGTGTAAAAAATAAAGTTAGTGTGTATGTATAATATATGTATTTGTGTATAATATATATTATATAAAAGAGTGTGTGTATGTATGTGTATGTGTATATATGTGTGTATATAATTATACACAGTTAGGTCCAGAAATATTTGGACAGTGACACAATTTTCGCGAGTTGGGCTCTGCATGCCACCACATTGGATTTGAAATGAAACCTCTACAACAGAATTCAAGTGCAGATTGTAACGTTTAATTTGAAGGTTTGAACAAAAATATCTGATAGAAATTGTAGGAATTGTCACATTTCTTTACAAACACTCCACATTTTAGGGGGTCAAAAGTAATTGGACAAATAAACCAAACCCAAACAAAATATTTTTATTTTCAATATTTTGTTGCGAATTTTTTGGAGACAATCACTGCCTTAAGTCTAGAACCCATGGACATCACCAAACGCTGGGTTTCCTCCTTCTTAATGCTTTGCCAGGCCTTTACAGCCGCAGCCTTCAGGTCTTGCTTGTTTGTGGGTCTTTCCGTCTTAAGTCTGGATTTGAGCAAGTGAAATGCATGCTCAATTGGGTTAAGATCTGGTGATTGACTTGGCCATTGCAGAATGTTCCACTTTTTTGCACTCATGAACTCCTGGGTAGCTTTGGCTGTATGCTTGGGGTCATTGTCCATCTGTACTATGAAGCGCCGTCCGATCAACTTTGCGGCATTTGGCTGAATCTGGGCTGAAAGTATATCCCTGTACACTTCAGAATTCATCCGGCTACTCTTGTCTGCTGTTATGTCATCAATAAACACAAGTGACCCAGTGCCATTGAAAGCCATGCATGCCCATGCCATCACGTTGCCTCCACCATGTTTTACAGAGGATGTGGTGTGCCTTGGATCATGTGCCGTTCCCTTTCTTCTCCAAACTTTTTTCTTCCCATCATTCTGGTACAGGTTGATCTTTGTCTCATCTGTCCATAGAATACTTTTCCAGAACTGAGCTGGCTTCATGAGGTGTTTTTCAGCAAATTTAACTCTGGCCTGTCTATTTTTGGAATTGATGAATGGTTTGCATCTAGATGTGAACCCTTTGTATTTACTTTCATGGAGTCTTCTCTTTACTGTTGACTTAGAGACAGATACACCTACTTCACTGAGAGTGTTCTGGACTTCAGCTGATGTTGTGAACGGGTTCTTCTTCACCAAAGAAAGTATGCGGCGATCATCCACCACTGTTGTCATCCGTGGACGCCCAGGCCTTTTTGCGTTCCCAAGCTCACCAGTCAATTCCTTTTTTCTCAGAATGTACCCGACTGTTGATTTTGCTACTGCAAGCATGTCTGCTATCTCTCTGATGGATTTTTTTTCTTTTTTTTTTCAGCCTCAGGATGTTCTGCTTCACCTCAATTGAGAGTTCCTTAGACCGCATGTTGTCTGGTCACAGCAACAGCTTCCAAATGCAAAACCACACACCTGTAATCAACTCCAGACCTTTTAACTACTTCATTGATTACAGGTTAACGAGGGAGACGCCTTCAGAGTTAATTGCAGCCCTTAGAGTCCCTTGTCCAATTACTTTTGGTCCCTTGAAAAAGAGGAGGCTATGCATTACAGAGCTATGATTCCTAAACCCTTTCTCCGATTTG
The DNA here is from genome assembly GCF_048569485.1 of Anomaloglossus baeobatrachus. Lineage (NCBI taxonomy): Eukaryota > Metazoa > Chordata > Amphibia > Anura > Aromobatidae > Anomaloglossus > Anomaloglossus baeobatrachus. The sequence goes on from NC_134362.1 coordinate 44,973,641, forward strand.
GATGTGAAAACTCTCATATTGCAGCTGGGAGTGTGCACTTTCAGCCCATATTATATATATAATTGTATTTCTGAACATGTTTTTGTAAACAGCTAAAATAACAAAACTTGTGTCACAGTCCAAATATTTCTGGACCTAACTGTGTATATATGTATATGTGTGTATATGTGTATATATATATATATATATATATATATATATATATATATATATATATATATATATATATATATATATATATATATATATATATATATATATATATATATATATATATATATATATATATATATATATATATATAATTTTATATTTGGGTGCCTGTGGCTGCGTGCAAGCGGCCGGGTACCTGTGCTTGCGTGCGGTGGCAGCCGGGTACCCATGGCTGTGTGCGGGCGGCAGCCGGGTCCTGTGTGCGGGTGGCAGCCGCACAGGCACCCGCACGCAAGCACAGGTACCTGGCCGCTTGCACGCAGGGTCGGCGGGCAGCCTGCTGGCTGCCACTCTGTGCGTGTGGGGCGGGCGGCTGTGCAGCAAGTTACCCAGTTTGTCCGCGGTCCCAGTTTCAAATGATGGCGCCGGGAGCGAGCGCGTGCGCAGATGGAGCTCTTGGATGAGAGCTCCATCTGCGCACGCGCTGCTCTGGGAGTCAGCGTGTGCGCAGATGGAGCCCTTGGATGAGAGCTCCATCTGCGAATGCGCTGCTCCAGGCGCCATTATTTGAACCGGGACTGCGGACACTGGGACACTCACTGCACCGGCCTGCTGCACAACTTGCCCGCCGCTGCTGCCGCCGCCACCACCACCACGGACCCCGCGGCTCCTGCCACCACGGTGTCCCCGCGGCTCCTGCCACCGCGCCTGCTACCACGGACGCTACGGCTTCACCACCACTGCTGCCCCCCTCCGGTAAGAACACCGGAGTATAAGACTGACCCCATTTTTCTTTTTTTTTACCTTTTTGTTTTTTTTTTTGTCTAAATTTGGGGTGCGTCTTATAATCCGGTGCGTCTTATAAAGCGAAAAATACGGTATATATAATTATAAACATGCACGCATATGGAATATATATATATATATATATATATATATATATATATATATATATATATATATATATATATATATATATATATATATATATATATATATATATATATATTACATTTATATATATATGTGTGTGTGTATGTATACACATTATACACACATATATACTATACACACACTAATATATATGTATGTGAGTGTATAAATATTTTGTGTGTGTATATATCATTAATAAAAGGTCTACAGCCTGTGTGACTTCAGAGGAAGATATTTGTTGATGAAGAGAAGTGGTTTATAGGGATGTTTCCAGCATATTTGGAAAAAATATAATGATAACCCCTTCAAGACATGCATTTTTTTTTACAAACCAGTATGTATAACATTATACATTGTGTAGTCACTAAGAATCAATCTTATAAACCTTGTAGTTTGGTGTGCTGATTTGTAACAAACCATTATACTTCAGTCTCTTGGTCTCGGCTGTGTTTTCGTTGTTTTTTTTACTCTAATGTTAAGGCAGCTTCAACTAATAAGAGATTACATGAATTTACCTGAACTTTACTAAATGATCAGTGCACACTCCACATGTGCCGTATGAACCTGACCCTGAAGGTCTTCACATTCTCAATGTGTGTTTTAGATTTAAAATATTCTTACCAATAACACAGGTCTGCAAAAAAATTTTTTCGACAGCTGTTTTGGTTATTCCACGTAATCTTTGTTTTTGAGTGCGCTGAATCCGAAAATGACCTCCGTTTAGTCATAGGACATCACGTTTTCTGACTATTTAACTATGTTAAATAAGACCTCAAAATAAATGAAAATAGACTCATAAAATTAATTACAAATGTTTCATGAAAATCATTTTTTTTTAACTGCAATGAGCTCACTAACATACACTAAAATCGATTCTTCTTCCCTGTGAGGCTTCTCTTGGTACATTTTACGCTTGTGAGTAGCATCTGTAATGTTTCTCTGAAGCGTCCAACAGTAGTCTGCCATCATTGTAAGGCCCCTTACACATTGCGTTTTTCTCTACGTCCACAGGTCCCGTCGGGGCATCCGTCCGGACCGCCCCTCCCCCACTCTGCAAAGCGTGCTCCGGACGCATGCGCCTGACAGGGCCATTCACTGTTATGGAGCGCACTGCGTTAGCGTGTGCTCTGTTTTGTGCCATTTTGTGCACATATACGTTTCTGCAGACGGACACCCGAACGTAGACCACCTACGTTCGGGTGTCCGTCTGCAGAAACTTATATGTGCACAAAATGGCACAAAACAGAGCACACGCTAACGCAGTGCGCTCCATAACAGTGAATGGCCCTGTCGGGCGCATGCGTCCGGAGCACGCTTTGCAGAGTGGGGAAGGGGCGGTCCGGACGGATGCCCCGATGGGACCTGTGGACGTAGAGAAAAACGCAATGTGTAAGGGGCCTTATGCTCCAGCTTCCCTGGTATCTTCTTGTAGTCTACCATCATTGTAATGCTCCATCTTCCCTGGTATCATCTTTGTAATGCTCCATCTTCCCTTGTTTCTTCTTGTAGTCTGCCATCATTGTAATGCTCCATCTTCCCTGGTATCCTCTTGTAGTCTGCCATCATTGTAATGCTCCATCTTCCCTGGTATCCTCTTGTAGTCTGCCATCATTGTAATGCTCCATCTTTCCCTGGATCTTCTTGTAGTCTCCCATCATTGTAATGCTCCATCTTTCCCGGTATCTTCTTGTAGTCTGCCATCATTGTAATGCTCCATCTTCCCCGGTATCTTCTTGTAGTCTCCCATCATTGTAATGCTCCATCTTTCCCGGTATCTTCTTGTAGTCTCCCATCATTGTAATGCTCTATCTTCCCTGGTATCTTCTTTCCATCTCTTTTAATGTCCTGGTGGAATCGTTCACCTTGCTCTTCACTCACAGCTCCCAAATTTTCAGGATAGTTGTCAAGGTGGGAATGGAGGAAATGCACTTTCAAACTCAACAGGCAACCATAACTTGAAATGCTTTCAGCATTCGTCCGACTATTTACTTGTAGTCAGGGTCTTTGTTATTGCCTAAAAATGTCTCTACGACCTCTAAATGCAATCCACCCTTCTTTTTGAGGATGCGTCATGGTATTGATAAACTCTTGAGCAGCTATAAGCCTTCTAATGTCTGGTCCGACGAACAAACCTTCCTTCAAATTTGCCTCAGAGGCCTGGAAACTTGGCGACCAAGTATTTGAAGCATTCTCCATCTTTTGGAAGTGATTTTTTACGAATTGTTTCATCAATCCCAATTTGATGTGGAGAGGTGGTAGAAGAACTTTGTGGGGAGGAGCCAAAGTTTCTCGGAGGACATTTTTTTTTCACCAACTGTGAGCACCCTCGGTTGCCAATTCTTCTTGGTCCAGTGATTTTGTCGGTCTCGACTGTCCCATAGACACAGAAAACAAGGGTATTTGGTATGCCCAGCTTGTTGCCTGAGCAGCATGCACAAGACTTCAAATCCCTGCACACTTTCCAACCGTGGTCTTCATATTTAAGTTTATGAAGAACCAATTCCAAGTTCTCGTAGGTTTCCTTGAGGTGTACGGAATGACCTACAGGGATGGAAGCATAAAAACCGCCGTTGTGGTGTAAAACTGCTTTGAGACTTCTTTTTGAAGAATCTATAAAAAGACGCCATTGCGCTGAATCATATTGGATTTTGAATTGACCCATCAAACCTTCGACATGGATGCAATAAACCAACTTATCTTCTTGGGCAAAGTAAGGAACGAACTCGTCTTCACGATGTCTGAACCATGAAAAAGACACTCCTAATAAATTCTTGCTTTTGAGCCTTGAGCCGAGTAATTCAGCGGCATCTTTGGGAAGATTTAAGTCTCTTTACAAATCATTCATCTCCTCCTGGGAAAACAATTTTGGTCTTGTATCATCTTCAAAGTCAGAACTTGATTCATCTGGTTCAGGTATGACTCCACCTTCATCGGACATGGTTATCTCTTCCAAGGTAGCAGGGGCCTTGGCTACTGGTATATCTGTGCCATAGGGGATGGGACGAATTGCTGAGTGAATATTTGGGTATGAAATGGAATGCTTCCATTTTGAATTATACCCTTTTACATCGCATGAACAAAAGTAACAATTGTCACTATGGTTCTTTTACTCTCGCCATACCATAGGAATCCCATAACTGAAAGCATTTTACTTACCCTTGAACCAATTTCGGAGGTTCTCAACACACCGTTTGCACACTTTATGAGGTGCCCAAGCTTTATCTTGATCTCCAAGCTTTAGTCCGAAAAAATGTGAAGTATACTTTTTTCACAAAGTCTGTAATATTCAGCTGTTGCTTCAACACTGTATATTCACCACAAATGTAACAGAAACTGTCAGGCGAATTAATACACTTCCGCTGAGCCATAATGCTAATTTTGGGAAACCCTATGAATATGAAGAGCTAACACGAACTGAGATTAAAAAGTGTGAACAGGCGAGAACAAAGATAAAACAATTGAAACAAGCCCGGGCATGTCAGAGCCCGCTCATTCAGCTTGCAAAATGTTGATGCTGGTTTCATTAGCTCACTCTGAAAGTTCTTTTCTTTGAAAGTTATATTTTTTTGGCATTGATATATTTTCAATGCATTGATGTGAATTAATTAATAGTAATTTTGACTTTCAAAACCCTAAAAAAAGAAAAATTATGAAAAATGTACTAAATTTGAAGAATTTTGCATTTTGTGGCAAATCCTGACATCCAGTATTTTTTTTCAATATTATTTTTTTTTTATTTTCAGCACACCAAAATACATGGAAATTAGATTAAAATAATCAAACAGCTTTTTAGTCGCAGACCTGTGTAATTGAATGGTTTAGAAGGGATATCCGGTCCTTCATTTGAAGCCTTCAAGGTTCTTTTGACAATTTTTGGCCTTCGTTTGAAGCCTTTAGAAATGAGACTGAGTCAGGAACTCGAGGACTCAATGTGTTTTGAAAGAAGCTTTAGATCTTAGAGCTTTGTTGAATACTTAACCCCTTCAGCCCCCAGCCTGTTTTCACCTTAAAGACCCGGCCATTTTTTGCAATTTTGACCAGTGTCACTTTGACAGGTTATAACTCTGGAACACTTCAACGGATCCTGGCGATTCTGAGATTTGTTTTTTCGTGACATATTGTACTTCATGTCAGTGGTAAATTTAGGCCGATATGTTTTGCGTTTATTTGTGAAAATTTCGGAAATTTGGCGAAAACTTTGAAAATTTTGCAATTTTCAAAATTTGAAATTTTATGCCCATAAATCTGAGAGATATGTCACACAAAATAGTTACTAAATAACATTTCCCACATGTCTACTTTACACCAGCGCAATTTTTGAAAAAAAAAAAATTTCCGTTAGGAAGTTAAAGGGTTCAAAGTTCATCACCAATTTCTCATTTTTCCAACAAAATTTACAAAAAAAAATTTTTCAGGTACCACATCACATATTTGAGAAACCTAGGCGACAGAAAATACCCAAAAGTGACCCAATTCTAAAATCTGCACCCCTCACTCTGCTCAAAACCACATCCAAGAAGTTTATTAACCCTTTAGGAGCTTCACAGCAACCAAAGCAATGTAGAAGAAAAAATGAAAATGTTACTTTAACACAAAAATGTTACTTTAGCCATAAAAATTAGTATTTTCACAAGGGTATCAGGAAAAATGCATCATAAAATGTATCGTGCATTTTCTCCTGAGTACGCAGATACCCCATATGTGGTGGTAATCAAATGTTTGGGCACACAGCAGGACTCTGAAGGCAAGGAGCGCCATTTGAATTTTTGAGTGCAAAATTAGCTGCACTCATTAGCGGACACCATGTCGGGTTTGAAGACTCCCTGAGGTGCCTAAACAATGGAGCTCCCCCACAAATGACCCCATTTTGGAAACTAGAGCCCTCAAATATTTTTTCTAGATGTTTGATGTGCACTTTGAACCCCTGGGGGCTTCACAGAAGTTTATAACGTTGAGCCGTGAAAAGAAAAAAAAAAATTTTTAAACCACAAAACTGTTGCTTCAACCAGGTAGCTTTTTTTATCACAAGGGTATCAGGAAAAAATGCACCATAAAATGTATTGTGCATTTTCTCCCGAGTACGCAGATACCCCATATGTGGTGGAAATCAAAATGTTTGGGCGCACGGCAGGACTCGGAAGGCAAGGAGCGCCATTTCACAGCAAAATTGGTTGGAATTATTAGCGGACGCCATGTTGCGTTTGGAGACCCCCCTGAAGTGCCTAAACAATGGAGCTCCCCCACAATTGACCCCATTTTGGAAACTAGACCCCTCATGGAATTTATCTAGCTGTTTAGTGAGCACTTTGAACCCCTGGAGGCTTCACAAACGTTTGTAATGTTCAGCCATGAAAATATTTTATTCTTTTTTTTTTTTACCACAAAATTGTTTTTTCAAACAGGTAGCTTTTTTTTCCACAAGGGTATCAGGAAAAAATGCACCATAAAATGTATTGTGCAATTTCTCCTGAGTACGACGATACCTCATATGTGGTGGAAATCAATTGTTTGGGCGTACGGCGGGACTCAGAAGAGAAGGAGCGCCATTTCACAGTAAAATTGATTGGAATTATTAGCAGACGCCATGTTTCATTTGGAGACCCCCTGAGGTGCCTAAACAATGGAGCTCCCCCACATGTGATCCCATTTTGGAAACTAGACCCCCCCCATACAAAAAAAAATAGTTTGGCGAAATAAAAATTACAGACATCAGTAAAAAAAAAAAATAAAAAATGAGCGCCTGCCACTAAGACCAGTGCCAAACGTGAGAGCAATGCACAAGTCTCGCATCGCATCATCCACTGCAGTCTGGAAGCGAGCAACTGCGCTGGATAATGCGATGCGAGAGGGCGGGGCGGCAGATGAGAGAGGGCGCAGTGGATGGAAGATGGGAAAGGGCGCAGTGGGGTGGAGGAGCGGCAGAGGATGGGAAATGGCGCAGCGGATGGATGATGGGAAATGGCGCAGCGGATGGATGGGAAATGGCGCAGCGGATGGAGGAGCGGCAGAGGATGGGGGGGGGGGGGGTGAGATGGGGATAGCTACCTTACAGGATGGATCTAGGCAGCAGGATCACAGCAGACAGAAGAGGTAGCAGATGAAGGAGGCAACAGATCGAGGAGGGTGAGAGGGGGCAGTAGATGGAAAATGGGAGAGAGCAGCAGCAGATCGGGGAGGGGGGGCAGAGTCTGATGGGAGAGAGAGATGGCACATGGAGGAGGGGGGGCCCCGGGGGGGAGGGTGGCTTGCAGCACATGTAGGGGGAAGGTGGCTTGCAGCACATGTAGGGGGAAGGTGGCTTGCAGCACATGTAGGGGGAGGGTGGCTTGCAGCACATGTGGGGGGAGGGTGGCTTGCAGCACATGTGGGGGGAGGGTGGCTTGCAGCACATGTGGGGGGAGGGTGGCTTGCAGCACATGTGGGGGGAGGGTGGCTTGCAGCACATGTGGGGGGAGGGTGGCTTGCAGCACATGTGCTGCAAGCCAGCCACCCTCCCCCCACATGTGCTGCAAGCCACCCTCCCCCCACATGTGCTGCAAGCCAGCCACCCTCCCTCCCCCCACATGTGCTGCAAGCCACCCTCCCCCCACGTGGGGGGAGGGTGGCTTGCAGCACATGGAGGGATAGGAGGTGTGGCGATGGAGAAGGGGCAGCCGATGAAGGAGGAGGCGGCGGCCGCCGATCGGGAACAGTGGGGGGCCGATTCGGGGGCAGCAGCGGCTGAAAGGTGGGTGCGACGGCGGCGGGGACAGTGGCGAGCATGGCGGCGGGGACAGCAGTGGATCGGGAGCGGCAGCGGGGGACAGCGGTGGAGCGGGAGCATGGCGCCGGGGACAGCGGTGGAGCGGGAGCAGCGGCGGGGGACAGCGGTGCATCGGGAGCAGCGGCGGGGACAGCGGTGGAGCGGGAGCATGGCGGCGGGGACAGCGGTGCATCGGGAGCAGCGGCGGGGACAGCGGTGCATCGGGAGCGTGGCGGCGGGGACAGCGGTGCATCGGGAGCGTGGCGGCGGGGACAGCGGTGCATCGGGAGCAGCGGCGGGGACAGCGGTGCATCGGGAGCGTGGCGGCGGGGACAGCGGTGCATCGGGAGCGTGGCGGCGGGGACAGCGGTGCATCGGGAGCGTGGCGGCGGGGACAGCGGTGCATCGGGAGCAGCGGCGGGGACAGCGGTGCATCGGGAGCAGCGGCGGGGACAGCGGTGCATCGGGAGCAGCGGCGGGGACAGCGGTGGAGCGGGAGCATGGCGCCGGGGACAGCGGTGGATCGGGAGCGTGGCGCCGGGGGACAGCGGTGGATCGGGAGCGGCGCCGGGGACAGCGGTGGATCGGGAGCAGCGGCGTGGCGATCGGAGACAGCGGCGGGGACAGCGGTGGATCGGGAGCAGCGGCGCGGCGATCGGGGACAGGGGCGGGCGGCGGGGACAGCAACTTACCGCTCTCCTCGGCTTCCAGGGACGGTCACAGGCCGCAGATCCACATTGATTGGAGAGAGCGGTCACAAGACCGGTCTCTCCAATCAGAGCTGGGGGCGGGTGAAGCATCGATCACCCAGCTCCAGCCAATGGCCAGTGCTACAGCAGCACTGATCAGGGCTGGATTTCAATGTTCCAGCCATTTTCAATGGCTGGAACATTACAGTGGCTGTAATTGGCTGAGCGGCGTTCGTCAGCCAATCACAGCCTCTGTAGGTTCGGGGAGGAGGCACCACCCCTCCTGAGGTCAGGCAGAGGTCCCCCTCCTTCCCGAATCTACCGTTTAATTAAACAAATTTCACTCCCCGGGGCTCCGGGACCGCGATTTCGCCATGACGTACTGAGTACGTCATGGGTCGTTTAGCACCATGTCACCATGACGTACTCAGTACGTCAAAGGTCGTTAAGGGGTTAAAGGGATTAATCACAGGACCTTTTTATATATTTTTTTTTTTATCTATCTTTAACTATCAATGTGACATCACCACTGCAGTCAATCACTGAGCTCAGCAGCTTTGCTAATATAGTCTGAGCCCCATAGTTGGCTGCAGCGGTCACGCAAACTATTAATGTGACATCACCACTGCAGCCACAGAACTGAGGTCAGAGTAAAGGTAGAGATCTGGTACTGAACCCGGGGAGGGTGAATACTATCTGATATTGTTACAAACAATGTTTGAGGACTGTTATTCTACATGGGATAACCCCTTTAAGGGGAAGACGAGACATAATGTTACATAAACTGTCGCTGATAAAGCTTGAGACTTTCCCAGATTTACCCTATGGGTTGTAAAACCGAAAACCCAATCCTTGCCAGAATTCACACGCTGCAGATTTGAAAATTTGACCTAATTCTCAGATATTTTTTTTTTAATATATGTTGACGTTTTTTACTGCAATATGGCACTGAAAATCCCTGCCCCGTGCACAGCATGTAATGTCACCCACACAATTTTTAAATAGGGATGTTTGGGCCCTGGGATATTCAGATTCGGCCAAAGTCCGGTTCAGGTACCAGAACAGAACCCAAACTTGAACCCAAACCCCATACAATTGAATGGGGACCTGAACTTTTGTGATTATTACAACTGCCATCATCCTTTCCTGGTTTTGCAGGGAAACCAGGCGAGGATGATGACTGTTGTAGTCTGCACTCTGCACCTGTATACAGCGCTGAATTTACTGCTTTCAGACGCCACTTCCTGAAGCCAAGGGGACCAGGCAACACTGACTAGAGTTGTTGGCATGTGCAGTAAATTAAATAATTAGATTTTAAAAAAATCAACACGATGGGGGTCACCCTTTTTTTTTTTTTTTTTTTTTCCAACCAGCACAGATAAAGCAGACAGCTGAGGGCTTCTATTATCAGGCTCCGAAGGTCCATGAATAATAATAAAAAAAAAAATAGTAAAAGCCCTCAGCCATACCAGAATTGGCACATCACATTTAAATGCACCAATTTTGGCACTTTACCCGGCTCATCTGGATTGCCCTGGTGCAGTGGCTATCTGGGAATGGTATTAGTTGGGTCAAGGATAGCTGTGATTTGTCAAAAATCACAGCTGCCAACAAGTCCTGGGTTAGTAAAAAAGGTGTCAGACACCCCCATTACTAACCCTGTAGGTCAAAATAATCATACACCCACCTTCACCCATTTATTAACCTCAAAAATGCCCCTGCAGGTCTGACATAATCTACTGCAATGTCCCACAACAATTCTCTGCTCTGCTACATCCGGAGGCTGCAGTGTGCAGTGACATTAGAAGACCTGACCGGTCACTGTAGCCTCCAGAACATACTGAGGGCAGCATGGGAGCCGCCAGCTGTGAGAAGCGGGAACGTCAGTGAGGTCACCAGGGTTCACAGCTTCCGGCTTTCACGCTGTCCTCTGCATGTGAGCCAGGCAGCTGTTAACTCCGGAAACCTTACGGAGGCCAGTGAAGATCACAGTTGGCCAGCGTGAACTGCAGTGACCACACTGACGTTACCGCAGGTCACGTGGTGTGCCGGCAAATACTCGGCACGGCTGTGATGGAGAGGGAAGTGCCCACAGCCTGGGCATTGTAATAGGCTGTCATTGTGCTCGGCAGCACAGATCCTTGGTAACACTGGACTATGTGTTGCCGAGAACTATGATCTTCTGCCATTTCTTTTTATGTACATTTTGCTAGTCTATCGGATTATCGGCGCCTGTTTAGATAGCGTGATTATCAGGAAATGACCTGGCCACATGACCTCGAGCCTTTTGTGCTGGTGACATGGACAGGTCACATGGCCCCAAAATTAATTTCCATAGTGGTACAAGAAAAAAAAACCAAAACAAACTAATATTACACAAACTTTAAACACGTTTGAACCTACTTTTTGTTCAGCAACAGAGTCTTGTGTGGTGAGCGTACATACAGGTCCTGAAGGGTGAGTGCATTACTTATTATTTTCTTTGAAACAATGGTACCTGATTCTTTATGTAGATTTCCATAGGTGGTCTTTAGCTCTTGGACAATTCTTCTCATAATTCTTTTCACTCCTCTGTCTGAAATCTTGCGGGGAGCACCTGGTCGGGCCGGTTTATGGTGAAATATTTCCACTTCCAGATTATGGCCCCATCAGTGCTCACTGCAACCTTCAGTAGTTTAGAAATTCTTATGCAACTAATGCCATCAGTATGTTTTACAACGATAAGGTTGTGAAGATCTATAGACAGCTTCACTAGTTTTACCCATCAGGAGATGTTTCTTGTACGGCACCTTGGTAATGACAAATTTTTATAGGTGAGCAGATGACCCAGCTATTATTTTTCACTATGTGGCAGGATTGCTTTCTAATTGCTGATAGATTTCTACTGGTTTCATGACCTTTCTGTGCCTTTGTACCTCTTTCTTCATTTGCTCGATATTTTGTTCCTTGTGTAATTTCTCGTTTTTACACATTACCGTATTTTTCGCTTTATAAGACGCACTTTTCCTCCCAAAAATTTGGGAGGAAAATGGGGGGTGCGTCTCATAATCCGAATATAGCGGTACCTGGGGGTCCTGTCTGTGCAGCGGCCGGGTGTCTGTGGCTACGTGCAAGCGGCCGGGTGCCTGTGGCTGCGTGCAAGCGGCCGGGTGCCTGTGGCTGCGTGCAAGCGGCCGGGTACCTGTGCTTGCGTGCGGTGGCAGCCGGGTAGCCATGGCTGTGTGCGGGCGTCAGCCGCACAGGCACCCGCACGCAAGCACAGGTACCCGGCCTCTTGCACGCATGGTGGGCGGGCAGCCTGCTGGCTGCCACTCGGGGCGGGCAGCTGTGCAGCAGGTTACCCAGTTTGTCCGCGGTCACAGTTTCAAATGATGGCGCCGGGATCGAGCGCTGTGCGCAGATGGAGCTCTTGGATGAGAGCTCAATCTGCGCATGCACTGCTCCAGGCGCCATCATTTGAACCGGGACCGCGGACACTGGGACACTCACTGCACCGGCCTGCCGCCACCACCACCACGGACCCCGCGGCTCCTGCCACCCCGCGGCTCCTGCCACCCCGGACGCCACCGCCGCACTGCAACCACGGACGCCACCGCTTCACCACCACTGCTGCCCCCCTCCGGTAAGAGAACACGGAGTATAAGACGGACTCCATTTTTCTTTTTTTTTTATGTCTAAATTTGGGGTGCGTCTTATAAAGTGAAAAATACGGTAATTTATCAACATCTATGGCTTGATTTCTTTGCCTGTGTATTAGGTGGGTTATTGACATTTGGTGAGAAATTCATCTAAATAGCCCCTTTTAGAAATATATATTTACTTCGATAATGAGTTACCGGTTCAATACTTATTTCACCTGCTGTATATGAGAGATACATAGATCCAAGCCTTCCTGGATTCGGTGGTAAACTGATTTAAGGGAATAGTCTCAGGAGGTCAGGGCTGTGTCCCGACTTCTTCGCCTGTAAGATGACTCAAGATGTCATCTGCGGAAGCTGCTTTTATTTTGGCAGAATATATGCGAAAGGCCAAACTTCTAGAAGTCCCAAGAGTCACCCCCTGCTGACGGAAACTGGAACATCTTTTGCCTTTTTCAAGAGGTCGTCTCATTGGGGGGGGGGGGGGAGGAAACACTGATTAACACTAATGAACATTTGCCTCACGCACATTCATATGCTTTCCTTCAACCCCTCCATTTAGTTTCAGGAGTGTGTTTTACAGTTAAAGCTCTATTTTTGGTGAATTCCAGCGAGCTTGCAAGTCATGTTCTTCCTCGTTAGTATAGTGGTAAGTATCCCCACCTGTCAAGCGCAAGATTGGGGCTCAATTTTCAATTTATATTTGTAGTAAGGTTACAAGAAGCAAAAGTACTTAACTTTGGCAAATACAGTTTAGTTAAAGGGAACCGGTTATGAAAAAAAAAACAAAACACTAAACCTGCAGATATGGGGGTAATCTGCAAGTTAATGGCATTCTAAAGCTGCCTGACCACTGTACTGAAAAGCCGACCACTGGGAGGAAATTAATTTTATTCCCACCTGCAGCCTCTGGCTTTCAGTCATTGAGGTGCAGCCGGAGACATTTCAGACGCCGCTCAGTACACTGAGTGGCGGTTGTAACCATGCCCTGACTGACAGCTGGCTCTGTACTGATGCACTGATGTTGAGCCAGCTGTCAGTCAGTGTCTGACACTGTTACAACTGCCACTTATAGTGCACTAAGCCGTGTCTGATACTGCCCTGTTAGGAGTCTTGACACAGAGAATAGCCAGATATCCCTCCGGGAAGGACCTAGCCAAGGAGTGGCTCTTTTTAGAGACCACCATATTAAGTGGCCCTTTTAATCCAATATCCAACTCTTTGACGAGTTTAACGATATGACAAGAGAAATACCAAGGCCAGGTATCCATCCACAGACAGCTGTTTCGGGGTATTACCCCTCTTCAGTGTGGAGTAGGATATCTGGCCATTCTCTGTATCGAGACTCCTAACAGAGGCTCCATGGACCTTTTTTGATTTGCATACTTCCCAGGAGCAATGCACCTAGGATTTCACTGTGTTGAGCGCTGTTGCTGGCTGCCGGCAGTGTTTTCTCTCTGGCTGGTCTCCTCGAGATCAGTGACTGTTTTATCTTGCGATACTGCCCTGGTCGCACCTCTAAGACTGAAAGCCAGAGGCAGCCGGATAACGTTCATTTCCTTCGTGAATCAGGGTCTCAGTGCGATGGCTGGCAGAGTCAGAAAAGTTATTATTCTGCCGATTAACCCTATTTCGGCAGGTTAGTAGCTTTTTTTTTTACATAAGTTCCCTTTTAAAGCAGAAATTGTTTGTGTGACTAAGATAGCATATGGTGTCATGTAAATCATTGCATTATGGCCTTACTGATCAACGATGCACCGAAAATGACAGGTTTATGAGCAAAAAGGCAGATAGTGAGCAAAGACGTTATAGCCCAACTTGCAGTATCCGCGAGATAAAAATTCTGTTGCGAGCATAGAGTAGGATTTTTTTTTAATACATATTAACAGCGGATTCATACATACAAACCTATTCACACACATTTATACCAAACGTGTTCATTAAGAGAATGTGGAAATATTAAAGAAAGCCTGCAGTCCTAAGTAAAACTTTGACTATAGATGCTATACGTATAGTCAACATACCTGTACTGGTCCCCTTTCTTTCATAGTCATAAAATTGCCACTACTATGTGACTTTTAGGCCGGGGTCACACTTGCGTGCGACTCGTGCGAGAATCAGATCGCACTGCCTGGCCGAGGCTCTCCTGACTATTTCTCATAGAAATACATACAGCGGAGCCGGCAGAAGATAAGATGGCCGGTCCGGGCAGTGCGATCCGATTCTCGCACGAGTCAAACTTTCCATCACAAGCACTCAATGTAAGTCTACGAGAGCCAAAACGAGGCTCTCATAGACTTGTATTGAGTTGTGACCTCTGGCTCGTTTATGAAACACTGGAGCTGCCGGTAAGTTACAAAGTGGAGAAGACCAACCCGAGCAACACTGGAAACAGATGAAGAAGAAGTGTGAGTATAAGACCGGAGCAGGGGACTTAGATTTAAAGCACCACTCCAGCAGTGCAAAAAACACTGGAGAACTGCTTTAAAGCAAGCCTGGAGAAACCTTGTACAAATCAAGCTAGACTTATTTTAGTGTGAAAGCTTGTGTTGAGCGAGTAGTTGACTATTCATACTCGCTATGCTGTTAGCGAGCACTGTCCACTTGTCGCATATTCGTTACGAGTGCAATGTAAGTCAATGGGAAATACTCGCTAAGTAGCGAGTAACCCGAAAGACGTACTTTGTGCAAGTAGCGAATACTACGGCTTTCGGGTTACTCCCTACTTAGCGACTATTTCCAATGACTTACATTGCACCCGCTATTTGTAATGAATATGCGATTAGAGGACAGCACTCGCTAACTATTTGCTCAACACTAGTGAAAGCCCGTGAAGTAATTTGTATTGTAACCTCTTGTTACATAATGTTTCTATGAACTAATGCAGATTTTTATTAACTAAAATCATTATACTGAAACCACAGAAAAATAAACTTATAAAAAGTTATTTGTCTTTATTACTGTACTGGGAAATTATCCACACAATATTGAAAGGCAGATTCATGAAGATGTTCATTCCCTCTATGTCAGCGGCAGCAGGCGATATGTGCCTATTATTTATAAGAGAACACTCCCTGGAGAAGTCATTGGTCCTGGTGGTAATTTTGGGAAGACAGAAGGTTTGTGTGTGTGTGTGTGTGTGTCTATGTCTATACAGTGCGTCCACCCATATCCTGTCCACCACCATTAACCTGAGAACGGCGGCAGCTATAGGCATAGAAGTGGTGTCTAGGTATAGTAAAGTAGCCATGCGCTATGCAATGAAACCACCTATAGCGCCACCTGGTGGAAAACAACGGAGTTAGCATTTTTATCTTGAAAACGGAATGAGATAGAGAAAAAAAGTGAATTACAGTTGTAGGGCATCATCAATTCAATACGAATCGACACCTTGCATACAGAAATGCTATGATTAGAACGTGTAAACTCACAAAGCTGCGGACGTGAAGCGATACCTCATGGAGACCTTCCTACAAGTCATTGGGTATGGTGGCTGTGTGGAGTGGCCTCCACGCTCACCTGACCTGACCCCTTTGGACTTCTTTCTGTGAGGTCACATCAAACAGCAGGTGTATGCGACCCCTCCACCAACATTGCAGGACCTACGACGACGTATCACAGATGCTTGTGCAAACGTGTCACCTACCATATTGCACAATGTGCAGCAAGATACAGTATGCTGTGCAGAGTCCAGACGTGCATTGCAGCTGACGGGGGCCACTTTCAGCCTCTAAGTTAAATGAGTGCCATATGCGGGACAAGCATTCAATGTTTGGGGGGGGGGGGGGTCATGGGTTTCATATCATAGCATTTCTGTATGCAAGGCGTCGATTTGTATTGAATTGATGATGCCCTACAATTTTTAATTCACTTTTTTTCTCTCTAGTTCCGTTTTCGAGATAAAAATGCTAATTGTTTTTCCACCAGGTGGCGCTATAGGTGGTTTAATTGCGTAGCGCATGGCTATTTTACTATATACCTAGACATCATTTCTATGCCTATATATATAAATAAATAAAATGTATGTCTATGTATGTGTGTATGTATATATATATGTGTGTCTATGGATAGAGATTTTATATATATAATATATATATATATATATATATATATATATATATATATATATATATATATATATATATATATATATATATCACACACACACACACACACTGTATAGTCAAGTTTTCAATTCGAACCGGAATGTTGCCTTATTACAGCACAATTATACTAACAAAATCAGAAAAATGAACCAGAAAAAGTTCTGCATAAGCGGTAATATAAATTATTCTCAGTTGTAGCAGTTGGGAAATATGATAGGTTTAATTTTATGTAACTTCTATGTTTGTGACCTTATTGGTGACTCTGGACCGTCGTGGGATGCATTCCAAATCAAATCGGCTTTCATAGATGGTTGGGCATATCTGCCAGTGATTGTTTCTGTAAATGCCTAAATAGGTGTAGACATCAGGCTTGTAGGTCAGTAAACATTTTACGCCTGAGCTCCGTATGACGGCATCTGTTTGCATGATGCTCTCTTCATCAGTGAAGTCTTGGGTGTACACACAGATAACATGCTTACTTTCATGATGATGAGGACTCACTTTAGCAACAGTAAGCCGACCTTCTACCACTGCAGTAGCTATTCCACTCCAGGCATGGTCAACTTTAAATCCAGTTTCTAAATGCATAAGCCATTTTCCAGATGTTACTCCATAATTAAGTGCCAACTCGCGAACAAGTTCATAATTCACTGTGCGTCCCGTATTTTGGAGTTTTTCCCAAGCATCCTGAAGGTTCTTGCCGCCTTCAACCTGTGGACAGTAGCCTGGGCCGTACACCGCAATCCACCCGACTGGACCAGATCCTTCCTCAGAATCTCCAAAACGAGGCACCCTGGAGGGTCGATAGGTTTCTAACCACTCGTGAAATTCCGCTCGTGGAGTTTTGCGGGCATCGAAGATTATCCAGGGATCCATATCAGCAGCCATGGACTCGGCAGCATGGTCTTCTGCTCCTTTTGAGGCCCGCTCACCCTCCTCAAGATTTAACATGTTTGCACAACTGCAAAGAGATAAAAATTAATAAAAAACAAAAATGACTGTATTTGTAAAGATTCCTTTGCTTTTTTTCATGGGACTTCATATCCTTTAAAATACTTCTGCAAAAAGACTGCAGTTAAGGCTATGTTCACACACCGTTTTTTTACCTGCGTTTTTGCTGCAGAAATTTCTTGAGAAATTCTTGTAACCTTTCTGCAGAGATTCCCCAGCCAAACCTATGGGAAAAAAATTATGCGTTTTTTTCTTAAGAAAATTCTTTCAGTAGATTTTCTTAAGAAAAAGAATGAGCATGTCACTTCTTTTCTGCAGCTAGCTGCGTTATTTCACTCCATTGACTGTAATGTAATCATAAAATAGCGCAGGTAGCAAGTGATGTGCGTTATTCCTGCGTTATTTTGCGTTTTTCAGGACAGTGTACATCACTGCCCTGCGTTTTGCAGGGAAGTGATGTCGCTAGGAGAGGAAGAGGAAGAAGAGAAATAAAGTGTGTGCTCCGCTGTATTTTTACCATCCAGCCGGGTAAGCACACAGCGGCGGCCCAGTATTCTCAGGCTGAGGAGGGCAAGGGCCATGGATAATGACCCCCCTTCCGCAGCCCAGAATATCAGCCCGCAGCTGCCCCCGGGACTGTCGCATCCATTATGCAGCAGTCCTGGCGTGTTACCGGCTCTTCCTGTTGCCGTAATGCGGTGGCAATCAGGGTAATATGGAGTTAATGGCAACCAATAGCTGCCGCTAAGTCCAAGATTAGTAATGGCAGCGTCTATGACATACCGTCACTAATCTGTAAATGAAAGTAAAGAAACACTCACACACCCCGAAAAATCCTTTATTTTGAATAAAAGACAAAAAGCCCCTCTTTCTCCACTTTATTAAATCCCCCGAACACACAGCTCCGACATAATCCACAGCGATGTCCCACGGTGTCTGTGAGCGAGTGCACAATGCAGCTCCCTGAGCGATGCTGCAGTTAACGCCAGGTCATTTCTCACGGTCGGTGATGGGAACACATTACCGGCCGCGAGAAGTGCAGTGTGTGTGTGTGGGGGGGCGGAAACACAAACATCATAAATAAAGCTGGAATATCTATCCCTCTATTATCTATCTTTTTTTGTTTTCTGTTTTTTTTTCTTTTTCAATGTGCTTTATTGCTGTAAAAGCATTAAAAAAACGTAGGGACCAACCTGAAAAAAAACGCACCAAAAACACACAAAAACGCACCTGCGTTATTGGTGCTTTTTTATCGCAGGTGCGCTAATCCTTCACTCTCAAGAAATTTCTTAAGAAAAATCATTTTTCTAGTGTGAACATATCCTAAAAACTTTACTATGGAAGAGTAAACCAGAAGGAGCAAGTACAGAGCAGGTGCTGGCTGTGTTATACTGCTGACACTTAAGAATAGTGACTGTGATATCAAGACACCAGCATCTAAGAGGCTAGGAAGAAAAGGGGGTCTGCATCTAAAGGCCATCATCCAAACCCTGCCATGGAGGTGATATTTGTTCTGACTGCTGAAGCCCCTCCATGTCACTAACACTGTGAATCCCAACAGGATCAGTGGAGACAGCGGACACAGGTAAACACGTCACCAATGGTGATGCTGCATTGAATAGCATGTTAGAACGCCCCTGTGGGCATGCTACCATGCTAAGGGGGCAGACTAGTTGGGGAAAGTAACACCCTTGCGACTAGTCCCTACGCTCATTAGCATATTAGAAACAAATTTTTAAAAATACTCTCTAAGGCCTGTTTCACACGTCAGTGATTCTGGTACGTATGTGCTAGTTTTTATACGTACCAGAATCACGGACATACGCAGACCCATTATAATCAATGGGTCTGTGCACACATCAGTGATTTTTCACTGACCGTGTCTTTATGCGGAGTACACACGTGTCCGTGACTGCCATACGGAGACATGTCCGTTTTTTATGGCATCACTGATGTCCCACGGACCACACTATGGTGTACTCCGTGAAACACGTACCAGAAAAAACGTGCATTGAAAATAAAAAGCATTTTCAACTCGCCTTCTCCAGTGACGCTGTGTTCGGCAGCTGCTCTCTGCTTCTTCCTGGCCGGCTCATTATGGCATGCATATTCATGTATGCAGCCAGAGCCGACCCGGAAGTAGCTGCAAAGGTCAGATAGTGGCGACCGAATGCAGCAGAGCCGTAGACTTCAGCACCACGGACAGCAGGAGCAGGGACAGGTGAGTTCATCACCATGTGCGATGACGGATCAAGGATTGCATATGGACAACCCACGTGTGCCGTGAATCACAGCACACAGAAGGCCATGGGTGTTTTTAACACATCAGTGAAAAACGTCTGTGTAAAGGTACCATCACACATAACGAGATCGCTGCTGAGTCACGGTTTCTGTGACGCAGTAGCGATCCCGTTAGCGATCTTGTTATGTGTGACCTCTACCAGCGATCAGGCTCCTGCTGTGAGGTCGCCGGTCGTTGCAGCATGGGCCAGGCCATTTTCTTCAAAGGCGATGTCCTGCTGAGCAGGACACATCGCTGTGTTTGACACTGTGTGACAGGGTCACAGTGACTGCTGAGATCGTTATACAGGTCGCTACTGCCACCTGTATTGTTCCTGCATCGCTGGTAAGATCTGACTGTGTGACCTCTCACCTGCGACCTCCCAGCGACTTACCAGCGATCCCTATCAGGTCGCATCGTTTTCAGGATCGCTGGTAAGTCATTGTGTTACTGGGTCTTAAAACAGGCCTTATCTATGCTACTAGATACAGGGACAGTTAGGCAAAAATTAGCAACATGCACCCAGAACTGCCCGTGGTCCTGGCTGCATATTGCGCCTGACAGGTTCCCTTTAAAGTCCCCTAAACGGAACTAATAAAAATGTAAAACCAAATGTAAAAATGTACATAAACACCTTTTCTTCAAATCTAAATGTATAATAATATATGAGCTTAGTAAGTACCTGTCTGTTCTGCACAAGGACAACCTCAGCCTGTAATTCCCTAGCTTCATTTCACATCTTATTAACAGATCAGCTCCTCCTCTTCTGCTCTGCTTTGTTGATGTGTTTGTGACTGCAGACATGATGCTGATTGACAGCCATCTCCACGCAATCAGGCAGCGGTCAGCCATGCTGTCAATCAGAATGATGTTTGCAGGGACGCCCCATCAACAAAGCAGAGCGGAAGAGAAGGAGCCGCTCTGTTGATGTGACGTCAGCGTAAGAGGAGGATTCCCCGGCAGAAGCGGTCCGTGACTCCTCTGAACTGGCAGGAATTGTCACCGCTCGCTGCCTGTTAGTTCTTAGCCCATATGCAAAACTAATAAGAGTCCCAGATAACTCCTTCAACTTTGCCCACTGATTTGAAAAGCACGAGCTCAGGGTTAATCAGGAAGGGGCATCAATTTCACCGGAATAATCCAATCTCTCACCCTGTGAGCTTGTCCTTGTGGGCGCGGGCGACATGATTTGTATTAACAAATCTCGCAGCCGTCTGAGATCTGCGTCATTGCCGTTAGAGGGACGTTCCCATCTCAGTATGTAGTAGGTGCAATAATAATAATAATAATATTAGCAAATACCTTCAATTAGAACTGTAGTATAGTTCTCCTGATTAGCTGTCTCTTACCTCATGTGCAGGGCATTGCAGCATAGGTATCCATAGTTACAACCAATCATATAGTGACAGTTGCTCGTGGTCGTAACCATGGATACCTAAGCTGCAATGCCCTGCGCATGAGGTAAGAGACATACCTAATCAGGAGAACTATACATTTTTAATTATTTGCTAACAGTGCTTTACTCACCCTACCTGGGTCCGGTAGATAGTCTCCGCCGCCGCTCCTGATGTGTTATTGTCTGTTGCCCATAACGCTGCCGCCAATCCCTGAGCTCAGCGGCTCGTGCCGCCGACAATGCGACACTCGTCCATCTCACCGACTGGCTGCAGCGTTATCGATGAGACATCAGCACTGCAGACAATGACAGACACACAGAGCAGAGGGGGAGACTTACTGCCACACCCTGGAGGCAAAAAGCCCGCCCCTGAACCCAATAATGGATTAATATGGGGCATGTGAGAAGAAAACACACAGTGGAGGATAAGCAGCGCCCTCCCCGGCTGCTGGGAGCAATGACTGCCCTATTACCTTCTGTGCCACTCCCCAGTCCGGCTCCTCGCACTAACAAGGCCGCAGCAGGGCTGAGACCATGGACTCTGCCGTTACGGCGCCGCTCATGGAGGGACAGGGCTTACTACAGCCGAGGCTCCGCTGTCACCATTCCTCAGTATTAAACTTCCGGTTCTAGGCCCAGTTGCCTAGACGACGGCAGCCATGTTTGAAATTGGGCGGGGCTTTACAGATTGTGTAACTTTAAAACTTTATTAACAAGGAGCCGCAACGAATTACGTCATCACGATCACAGATTTTTTTTTTTTTTTTTTTTTAAATAACTTTATTAACAGCTACTTTACGAGCACCGTACTGCACCAGGAAGCATCATTTTTTTTATTTTTTTTTCCTTCAATAGAATAAACTTTATTAAACCGCTCCCGGCGAACATCGCTTGATAGAAATTCTCAGCGGTTGCGGTGCGGGACTTGTCCTCGCGGCTTGCTGCCCCCGGTGGGTCACGGTTCGTCCTCCTCCCTCAACGATGCCGAGCAAGAAGAAGAAGTACAACGCCCGCTTCCCGCCGGTGGGTTTGTGGCCTAGTTCTGCATTGGCCGTCGTATTTTCCTGCTGCCGCCGTCCAGGGAGCGTGTTTGTGTCCTTCACGGGTATATTGTGCGTGTCATTGTCGCACGCTGTCACTGCGCCTCCCATCCGTCCCCTATGGCCGCCTCTGGCTTTGTCGCACCGTGTGACCGAGCGTCCAAGCTGCTGCTGCGACTTCTGCTGTCCTGCTCTGTTGTCTCCCAGTGACTGGCTTTGGTTCAGGTCCATCATTGTGTCCCCCCAGTCCCTGCACTGGTCTCCCCCAGCTCTTACTGGTCACTTTCTATCCTGGTGTGTATTAACCCTTGCATGACTGCATGTTTTATCATTTCCTTGCTCTTGTTTTCACCATTTATTCGTTTTGTGACGTTGCTGTATTGGGGCGTTTTGCGGCACGAGATGTCGTTTTTAGGCTAGTTCCACACTTGCGTTTTTTGTTTTTTTTTTTCCCTTCAGTCGTAATCCGCCGATTTGTAAAACAGCGTTAACGGATTCCGCTGCTTCCCATAGACTTGTATGGACGACGCATTGCGACTGACGTCCTTGCGTTGCATCCGCCGGCCGGAAAGACCGCAGCATGTAGCGTTTTTCTGCGCTTCCCTGAGCGTCAAAAAATGCAATGTGGAGGATTCCGTCGGCGTCCGTCATTTTTATAATGGAAGCCTATGGTGGCGGAATCCGTCATTTGACAGATTCCTGTAACGGATCCGTTTTTACACAACTGCGCATGCTCGGTTGAGTAATTGTTGAAAAAAAGGCTACAACGGATTCCGTTGTTTGCAGGATCCGTACCATCAGTTGTGCCACTATGTGCAACGCATCCGTTACATCCGTCCCACAACGCAAGTGTGAAACTAGCTTTAGTGACAACGTATTTACCATATAATGTGCTCGAGAATGTAAACGTCTTGGGGGTGGGGGGGGGGGGGGGGGAATTTTTCTTCTGCTATTTTGTTTTCATGGGTCTCATATTTCTTGTATTTCTGACGTTTATTATGCGGCACGATCCTCCAGATCAGTCCGCGTAAAGGGGCGTCCCGAAAGCAGCGTTTAGATTAATCCTACACGTCTGTATATAATGTAATCTGATCACTTTACTAATAACGATGCTGAAGTTGGTTTCTTATTCGTCAGTTTCTTATTTCACAATTTAGTATTTTCAGTTTTTTACAGGTTTAACAACAAAAATAACACCTCCCAATGATAAAATACAATGCACTGATGGGCCCTAATATAAATACACTCAAAATCGGCTGTGGAAATTATAAAACTGGTGAAAAAATGGGCATCAAAGTGGGCAAAGAAGTATGTTAGTGAAAGGGTTAAATGGCTTTGGGCCAGTGATCTAACACGAAAATTGCATACCTAGTGATGCCCCCAATCAGTTTCAAGTGACTCCAGCCTGGCCCAAAGGGGTTCTGGGCATCAAAACTGGCATCAAAGTGGGCACACAGACAATTTTCACAGATTTGAATAAGTAACTGGTGTTTTTTGAGGGGTAAATGGCTTTGGGCCACTGATCTCACACCACATTTATATACCTAGTGATGCCACACATCAAATTCAGATCACTCCAGCCTGGCCCAAACAGGTTCTGGGCATCAGAACTGGCATCAAAGTGGGCAAAACCTCTTTAAACCCTTCAAGAACACGAGTTACTTATTCAAATCTTTGAAAACTGGGGTTTTGCCCACTTTGATGCCAGTTCTGATGCCCAGAACCCCTTTGGGCCAGGCTAAAGTGATCTGAATTTGATGTGCGGCATCACTAGGTATGTAAATGTGGTGTGAGATTTGTGGCCCAAAGCCGTTTAACCCCTCAAAAACACTAGTTACTTATTCAAATCTGTGAAAACTGGGGTTTTGCCCACTTTGATGCCAGTTCTGATGCCCAGAACCCCTTTGGGCCAGGCTGGAGTCACTTGAGTTTTATTAGGGGCATCGCTAGATATGCAATTGTGGTGTTAGATCAGTGGCCCAAAACCATTTAACCCTTTCACTAACCTACTTCAGTGCCATCCACTTTGATGCCCATTTTTTTGCCAGTTTTATAATTTTTGCAGCTGATTTTAAGTTTCTTTATATTAGGGCCCATCAGTGCATTGTATTTTATTATTGTGATGCGTTATTTTTGTTGTTAAACCTGTAAAAACTGAAAATACTAAATTGTCGAATAAGAAACCAACTTCAGCATCGTTTACTAATATAGGTTGATTAAAAATTCCCCATAGTTTGCGCTCTGATGCCGGCCTCCGCTCTGCCCACCGCATCCTCTCCTTACAGTGCACAACGATATGCACTGCTTTATTGGCTCGTCGCTCCTTATAGGAGCCAGTGAGGGAGTGCACTGTCACTGCACACTGAAATCAAAATATTGCAGGGACACCGAGCGCACGGTCACTGCACACTCCAAAGCAATATAACTCAGGGACACAATCACTGCACACTAAGCAATATAGCTCAGGGACACCGAGCGCACAGTCAATGCACACTCCAAAGCAATATAGTGCAAGGACACTGAGCGCACAATCACTGCACATTCAGCAATATAGTGCAGGGAGCATACACTGAGAACGCAATCCCTGCACACTCCAAAGCAATATAGCACTGCGACACTGAGTGCACAGTCAATACACACTGAAAGCAATATAGCACAGAGAGCGCATGGTCACAGCACACTCGAAGCTACGGTATATAGTGCAGGGAGTGCACACTGAGGGCACGGTCACTGCACATTTAAACCAATATAGCGCACACTGAGCGCATGGTCACTACCCATTCAATGCAATATAGTGGAGGGAGAGCACACTAAAAATGACAATTGTCACATGCTCAGTAGAGCAGGGATGAACTCGGCCCCTGAAACAGATGTCACTGATGAGGCTGTGACACTGACCACAACCCTGGCCCCTGATGATGACTGGTTGGAATGTCCCAGCATGCACTGGGGCTTCTCATGAAATATCAAATTATAAAGAAAATGCAAGTTTTGAAAAAAAAAATACGCGATAACAAACTGCAGGGAATTTTTAATTATTGTAACTACATAAGAATAAGTGATTAGATTATTACACTAAATAGACACTTCGGATTAAATGACACTTTGGTTATAGACCACCTGTACAAGGTGACACCTAGGTTGTATGGATATATACTGCACAGTGTATCACTTATAAGAGAGATATATTATTTTTATATGTGTGTGTATATATATGTGTGTATATATATATATATATATATATATATCAGTTAGGTCCAGAAATATTTGGACAGTGACACAAGTTTTGTTATTTTAGCTGTTTACAAAAACATGTTCAGAAATACAATTATATATATAATATGGGCTGAAAGTGCACACTCCCAGCTGCAATATGAGAGTTTTCACATCCAAATCGGAGAAAGGGTTTAGGAATCATAGCTCTGTAATGCATAGCCTCCTCTTTTTCAAGGGACCAAAAGTAATTGGACAAGGGACTCTAAGGGCTGCAATTAACTCTGAAGGCGTCTCCCTCGTTAACCTGTAATCAATGAAGTAGTTAAAAGGTCTGGGGTTGATTACAGGTGTGTGGTTTTGCATTTGGAAATTGTTGCTGTGACCAGACAACATGCGGTCTAAGGAACTCTCAATTGAGGTGAAGCAGAACATCCTGAGGCTGAAAAAAAAGAAAAATCCATCAGAGAGATAGCAGACATGCTTGGAGTAGCAAAATCAACAGTCGGGTACATTCTGAGAAAAAAGGAATTGACTGGTGAGCTTGGGAACTCATAAAGGCCTGGGCGTCCACGGATGACAACAGTGGTGGATGATCGCCGCATACTTTCTTTGGTGAAGAAGAACCCATTCACAACATCAACTGAAGTCCAGAACACTCTCAGTGAAGTAGGTGTATCTGTCTCTAAGTCAACAGTAAAGAGAAGACTCCATGAAAGTAAATACAAAGGGTTCACATCTAGATGCAAACCATTCATCAATTCCAAAAATAGACAGGCCAGAGTTAAATTTGCTGAAAAACACCTCATGAAGCCAGCTCAGTTCTGGAAAAGTATTCTATGGACAGATGAGACAAAGATCAACCTGTACCAGAATGATGGGAAGAAAAAAGTTTGGAGAAGAAAGGGAACGGCACATGATCCAAGGCACACCACATCCTCTGTAAAACATGGTGGAGGCAACGTGATGGCATGGGCATGCATGGCTTTCAATGGCACTGGGTCACTTGTGTTTATTGATGACATAACAGCAGACAAGAGTAGCCGGATGAATTCTGAAGTGTACCGGGATATACTTTCAGCCCAGATTCAGCCAAATGCCGCAAAGTTGATCGGACGGCGCTTCATAGTACAGATGAACAATGACCCAAAGCATACAGCCAAAGCTACCCAGGAATTCATGAGTGCAAAAAAGTGGAACCTTCTGCAATGGCCAAGTCAATCACCAGATCTTAACCTAATTGAGCATGCATTTCACTTGCTCAAATCCAGACTTAAGACGGAAAGACCCACAAACAAGCAAGACCTGAAGGCTGCGGCTGTTAAGGCCTGGCAAAGCATTAAGAAGGAGGAAACCCAGCGTTTGGTGATGTCCATGGGTTCCAGACTTAAGGCAGTGATTGCCTCCAAAGGATTCGCAACAAAATATTGAAAATAAAAATATTTAGTTTGGGTTTGGTTTATTTGTCCAATTACTTTTGACCTCCTAAAATGTGGAGTGTTTGTAAAGAAATGTGACAATTCCTACAATTTCTATCAGATATTTTTGTTCAAACCTTCAAATTAAACGTTACAATCTGCACTTGAATTCTGTTGTAGAGGTTTCATTTCAAATCCAATGTGGTGGCATGCAGAGCCCAACTCGCGAAAATTGTGTCACTGTCCAAATATTTCTGGACCTAACTGTGTGTGTGTCTTCACAATGGGGGGCGCCCCCCATTGTGAAGAAGCCCTTGCGAAACGCGTCGGGGTCTGTGGTACTGCACCTCCTTTGCTGACTTGGCGACTATGGGTATGTGTCATCTTAATTGTGTGTAATTTTTAGCCTCTTTTGGTTACCAGTTTGGGCAGGAGTGAAAGTGGAGTTAACTCACTCCTTTCATTCATTTTGTGAGCGATATGCTCCATTTAATAGGAATTACTTACTGACTGTCTGCCTAATAGTAACTACATCTCTGCACTATGTTGCACTGTATGTATTACTGGTTATCCATTGAGTGATTCCTTATTATTAATCACTATTCATGACACAATAGTCCCAGCTGTAGGCTGTTTTGCCTAATATACCTATAGCCAGCATTGGTGTGCATGTCCCACTACTGTTTGTATCCTTACCAGCACACCTTGAACTTTTTAATCGTGTTTGTCATATTAATGTTCAATAAAATATTGTTCTTTGCATGAAGGTAGTGTTACTTTCACCATATAATGTATAGTAAACAAGAATAAAATGATTTGGGAAGCTTTTGCAGCCATATTTTATTCCCAGCAAACCATACATGTCAGATTTATAAGGTGAAAGACTTTTTTTTTTGTTTTTTTTGTTTTTTTGTTTTTTTCCGTTTCATTTAAAAAAAAAAAAATGCATTCATTCAAAAATCAATGGTGACAAAACATCTAAAACAGAAAGTGAGTACAGGGTTAACAAACCCTGGAGAAGTAAGTAGTACTAATGAAAAATAGCTGGAGGGTTAATTTTCAACGAAGTCACATGAAGGTGTATAAAAAGAGCATGTTAGGCTGCTTTCACACATGTGCGGCACAATATGGCGCTTTGCAGATAAAACGCAACTTTTTTTTTTTTTTTGCCGCCAGTTGCGGTTTTTCCCCATAGACTTGCATTAGTGCCGTATTGTGCCGCATGGCCTTGCGTTGCGTAAGTTTTTTGCCGGATGTGGCATA
This sequence comes from Anomaloglossus baeobatrachus, assembly GCF_048569485.1. Lineage (NCBI taxonomy): Eukaryota > Metazoa > Chordata > Amphibia > Anura > Aromobatidae > Anomaloglossus > Anomaloglossus baeobatrachus. The sequence goes on from NC_134362.1 coordinate 45,001,464, forward strand.
TTTAGCCCATGCGGCGGCCGGATAGAACGTTGTCTGGCACGGTTTTTTGTGCGGCGAAAAAACCGCATCGCGCCAGATTCGGCGCGATTTGCAATGCAATCCTATGCACGCCAGATGCGACGTCCTGCAGCAAAAACCGCATCCGGCCGCCAGATGCGTTTTTTTGCACTGCACATCCTCAGTATCAAGCCGCATCCGTCAAAAACCGGATGAGCCGCATGGAAAAACTTTTATGCAACGGTTTTTCCGCCGCATCCGTTGCATAGGTTTTTGAGCCGGATTGAGCCGCATTGCTAAAACCGGATGTGTGAAAGCAGCCTTAGGGAGGCAGAGTCTCTAAGAAACAAAGATGGTCGGAGGTCACCAATCTGTGAACAACTGCAGCGAAAAATCGTAGATCGATTTCAGAAAAAATGTTTTCATCATAAATTGGAAAGATATTGATTATCTAACCAAATGCAGCACATAATATCATCAAAAGTGTCAGATTCTGGAGAAATCCAAGTGTACAAGGGACAAGGCCGATGGCCCGTGTTTGGATGCTTGTGATCTCCAGACCCTCAAGTGGCTCCGTGTTAAAAAAAATGGCAGATTACAGCATGTGCTCGGGAATACATCCAGAAATCATTGTCTGTGACCACCGTTCACAAATGGAAGTTAAAGTTCTATTGTATAAAGAAGAAGCCGTATATCCACACAATGCAGAAATGCTGCCGTCTTCTCATCTATAATTTATTGAGGCAAAATGGGAAATTTTACTTTGCTCAGATAAAGCAAAATGTGACATTTAGTAGCGAAACCACAGACTCTGCAGGTGAGGCAAAACGTGAATCTGGCTTTTCTGCAGATTTTCCCGGGAAGTAATATCTGTGAATTTAATGTCCCTTTATAATGGAGTGAGCTCTCTCCAGACCATAATAAGGCTATGTGCGCACAGTGCGTATTTCGCTGTGTTTTTCTGGTGCGTTTTTGTACGTTTTTGGCCTCATAACTGCATGACTTTGCTTCCCCAGCAAAGCCTATGAGTTTCCATTTTTGCTGTTCGCACACAATTGTTTTTTAATTTTTTTTTTAAGCTGGGAAAAAAACATGGTCACGTCAATTCTTTTCTGCGTTTTACTGCATTGTCCACCCATGCAATGCATTGAAAAAAACGCACCGAAACGCAGTAAAAATGCATTCGTTTTTACTGATGCGTTTTTGTGCGTTTTTAGCGGCCATAAAAAAAATGCAACGTGCGCACATAGCCTAAACGTAATAAGTGTAGAGTGTATGTAGTGCCTCCCATTAGGATGTCGGGTTATCCAAATAGTTTATTTCAACATGCTAGCTCTGTGTTTTTAGGGTCTTTTCTTTTCGGAGGGGGCACAAGACTAAATGTATATTTAATGTTATGCGTTTTTGGTGCAAAGGAACTCAATCAAAATACATTTGTATTGTGTGTGTGTGTGTGTGTGTGTGTGTGTGTGTGTATTTATGTTTATACTAGCTGTACTACCTGGCTTCGCCTGGGTTAATAACTGCTGTTAACAAAATAGAATGTATTAACAAAAATGTATTCTGCACACAAACCACAAAACAAATAGATAGAAATGTAATTATTAAAAGGCAAAAACTAAGCTAATAGAAGCATTTCACAACATATATTTCATCACCACAGATATTCCACACAGATTTAACTAAATTGGCCAAGTAATGGGCCCGCTCTGTCTCTTTCCCCACTCTGTCTCTTTCCCCGCTCTGTCTCTTTCCCCGCTCTGTCTCTTTCCCCGCTCTGTCTCTTTCCCCGCTCTGTCTCTTTCCCCGCTCTGTCTCTTTCCCCGCTCTGTCTCTTTCCCCGCTCTGTCTCTTTCCCCGCTCTGTCTCTTTCCCCGCTCTGTCTCTTTCCCCGCTCTGTCTCTTTCCCCGCTCTGTCTCTTTCCCCGCTCTGTCTCTTTCCCCGCTCTGTCTCTTTCCCCGCTCTGTCTCTTTCCCCGCTCTGTCTCTTTCCCCGCTCTGTCTCTTTCCCCGCTCTGTCTCTTTCCCCGCTCTGTCTCTTTCCCCGCTCTGTCTCTTTCCCCGCTCTGTCTCTTTCCCCGCTCTGTCTCTTTCCCCGCTCTGTCTCTTTCCCCGACATCTTATTACCTCACATATAAGCTTCTTATACTATGAATGTCTTTTGTTCTTATAGCAACCAATCACAGGTCCTACTAATAACCTGTAGTTCCAGGCTCCATTTACTTTAATGAAGGCATGCTTTTTGGGAGAGTAACTGTAAAGCGCAGGGTTAAATTTTCCTGTCAAAACATAGTCTACGACGTTCCCTGGGTCACATGAGGTGTCTGTGCAAAATTTCGTGATTGTAAATGCGACGGTGCGGATACACTTTTCGTTTCACTTTTCCCCCATTATGTAGATAGGGGCAAAATTGATTGGTAAATTGGAACGCACGGTGTTAAAATTTCGCCTCACAACATAGCCTATGACGCTCTCGGGGTCCAGACGTGTGAGTGCGCAAAATTATGTGTCTATAGCTGCGACGGTGCAGATGCCAATCCCGTATATATATAATATATATATATATATATATATATATATATATATATATATATATATATATATATATATATATATATATATATATATATATATATACACATATAAAAAAAAATAATATATGCATCTGATATAGAAGCCGTGTAGTACAGCTAGTCTAATATATAAAGCTGAATGTGTGTGTAATATATATTTTTTTTTTATTTATTATGGCATGTATTATTTTTTGTTTTTATGGTTTTTTTTTTTTGTTTTTTTTTTTTTTAGGCAAGGATCAAGAAGATTATGCAGACAGATGAAGAGATAGGAAAAGTTGCCGCAGCTGTTCCTGTTATAATTTGTATCCTTTGGATAGTATAGTTATGCATTGGATTTTTTTTTTCTTTGTTTCTTGTGAGTGAGCGGTGATGACACAGGATCCATCTATCACATTAGAAGATATCAGCTATGCACACAGCTGTTGTTACTATCATTGTAATCCTGCCTCTGATGATAAGGAGACTGCTGAAAACTCTTCCTGAAAGGACATGAAGTATGAGTGTAAAATAACCCAGGGGTCACTGTGAAATTTGCTAGACTAATGATAGTTTTTGATTGTTTGATTTTTATTTCAGAAACCGATATGACAAAGTGTCACAGAAACCTGAGTATAAATTTTGCAACCCATTCCCATGGAGGGGGAGTCCTATCCGCCTGAAGGTGGTATCAGGACCTTGTGTGAGACCTTACATTTGGAGGAGCCGTCTCAGAGATGTTCTCAGAGAACTTTATGGCTTTTCATAACTGAAGGTCCCTACACAAGGACCTGCTGTTACTTTTTTGCAGATTTTGGGCCGGACGGCCGCCCTTTTATTCTGCAAATGATTAAGCTCCTTGACATTTTGGTAGCCCGTGCACTTGAGCTATTCCTGGAGTCGCTGCTGAAGAAAGCCTGTCAGGTGACACAGTCTCGAAGTGCGAAGACTATGACTACTTCACATCTGTGAGGTTTTATTTTTTTTGTTCTTTTTATCCTAAAACCTTGAGTTTGTTAGTTGTTGTGTAAATAGATAGCAATGCCCCAGAATGGCACTGAGCTGCATGATGTAATTTTGATACAATCCCTGTTTTTCTCAGCGTTAGATCTAGCAAAGCTCGCAATGCTGAACTGTGTATAACCCCACCCACACCACTGATAAGCAGCTTTCTGCCTATGCACAGTGTATACAAAGCTGACAATCAGTGGAGGGGGCAGGGTTATACACAGCAGTTGACAATAAAAAAAAATAAAATAATAATTTGTATTGGGCTTTCAGGATCACTCTGACTCATTGATTGGTGAGGGTCAGACTCCCTAAACATTTATAGCATAAAAAAAATTTTTTTTAAAGGGAATTGTCACCAGATGTTTTTTTTTTTTTTCTACCCCATCTGAGAGGTGTATGATGTAGGGGCAGAGGCTCTGATTCCAGTGATGCATCACTTACTGGTCTTTTGATACAATCCCTGTTTTTCTCAGCGTCAGATCTAGCAGAGCTCGTAATGCTGAACTGTGTATAACCCCGCCCACACCACTGATTAAAAGCTTTCTTCCTATGCACCGTGTACAGAGAAAACTGCCTATCCGTAGAGTGCGTGGGGTTATACACAACAGTTGGCGTGGAGGCACGCGCCAACTAGTACTGGAAGTGATTATCTTCTGATAAAACACTGATTTTACTGAAACAGAAGCACACAGCCTAGTAAGTGACATATTGCTGGAATCAGGCTGTCTTCCCCTACATCATACTGCTCTCGGATCACATAGAATCTGCCACCAGGATTTGTATTCTCTTTCAGTGGTTCTCCAGTCTCCATTTTCCTTAGTCCATAGAGAGCTAGTTTATTGATTTTTTTTTTTTTGGGAGCCTTTTAATAAACCATATATACAGAATCCAATCTTAGGGGGAAACGTTGCAGGGGAAGGAAAAGCAGCCACGTTAGCCAATGATGATCCAGAGGGCGTCTGTCAGACCACCATAGAGTTCTTGTGCTGACTGCAGCTAAAGCACACCTCCCAAAAAAAGCAGTAAAATTTTTTTTATTATATATCACTGTCATATATCATTGTGCTTTCTTTATTAACTGCAAAAAGAAAAAAAACACAAAACCCCTACACCAGTTTAGTAGCATGATAATCCTACAGACCTGGAGAATGTTTCAGAATCTTTATATTTTTTTTTTTTTTTATTTAATCCCTGAATGCTGTAAAAACACCCCCCCCCACCCCAAAAAAAAAAAAAAACCATGTCAGGATTGTGTATGTATGGATGTATGTATATATTTATTAGGCAAATGAGTATTTTGCTCACATGATACTTTTTATACATGTCGTCCTACTCCAAGCTGTATAGGCTGAGAGCCAACTACCAATGAAGTAAATCAGGTGCTGTGCATCTCTGTAATGAGGAGGGGTGCGGTGTAATGACATCAACACCCTACATAAGGGGGGCTTAATTATTAGGCAACTTCCTTTCCTTTGGCAAAATGGGTCAGAAGAGAGATTTGACGGGCTCTGAAAAGTCCAAAATTGTGAGATGTCTTGCAGAGGGATGCAGCAGTCTTGAAATTGCCAAACTTTGAAGTGTGATCACCCAACAATCAAGCGTTTCATGGCAAATAGCCAACAGGTTCGCAAGAAGCGTGCTGGGCAAAAAAGGCGCAAAATAACTGCCCATGAATTGAGGAAAATCAAGCGTGAAGATGCCAAGATGCCATTTGCCACCAGTTTGTCCATATTTCAGAGCTGCAACGTTACTGGAGTATCAAAAAGCACAAGGTGTGCCATACTCAGGGACATGGCCAAGGTAAGGAAGGCTGAAAAACCACCACCTCTGAACAAGACACATAAGATAAAACCTCAAGACTGGGCAAAGAAATATCTTAAGACTGATTTTTCAAAGGTTTTATGGACTGATGAAATGAGAGTGACTTTTGATGGCCAGATGGATGGGCCAGAGGCTGGATCAGTAAAGGGCAGAGAGCTCCACTCCGACTCAGACGCCAGCAAGGTGGAGGTGGGCACTGGTATGGGCTGGGATCATCAAAGATCAACTTGTGGGACCTTTTCGGGTTCTGGATGGAGTGAAGCTCAACTCCCCGACTTGCTGCCAGTTTCTGAAAGACAACTTCTTCAAGCAGTGGTACAGGATGAAGTCGGTATCGTTCAAGAAAAACATGATTTTCATGCAGGACAATGCTCCATCACATGCATCCAACTACTCCACAGCGTGTCTGGCCAGTAAAGGTCTAAAAGATGAAAAAATAATGACATGGCCCCCTTGTTCCCCTGATCTGAACCCCATAGAGAACCTGTGGTCCCTCATAAAATGTAAGATCTACAGGGAGGGAAACCAGTCCACCTCTGGGAACAGTGTCTGGAGGCTGTGGTGGCTGCTGCACGCAATGTTGATCGTAAACAGATCAAGCATCTGACAGAATCTATGGATGGTCGGCTGCTGAGTGTCATCATAAAGAAAGGGGGCTATATTGGTCACTAATTGTTTTGGGGTTTTGTTTTTGCATGTCAGAAATGTTTATTTCTATATTTTGTGCAGTTATATTGGTTTACCTGGTAAAAATAAACAAGTGAGATGGGAATATATTTGGTTTTTATTACGTTGCCTAATAATTCTGCACAGTAATAGTTACCTGCACAAACAGATATCCTCCTAAGATAGCCAAATCTAAAAACCCCCACTCCAACTGCCAAAAATATTAAGCTTTGATATTTATGAATCTTTTGGGTTGATTGAGAACATAGCTGTTGATCAATAATAAAAAAAATCCTCTAAAATACAACTTGCCTAATAATTCTGCACACGGTGTATAATTTATTTCTTTATCGTTCCTATGGGAGACCCAGACAATGGGGTGTATAGCTTCTGCCTCCGGAGGACACACAAAGTACTACACTAAAAAGTGTAGCTCCTCCCTCTGAGCTTATACACCCCCTGGAGAACCAGATCTAACCAGTTTATCGCTTTGTGTTCAGGAGGCATACATCCACACATGCATTCTCATCTGATTTTTGATTTCTGGACCCCCGGCATGTCCCTTCTCACCCCACTGTGTCGGCGGTGCTGTTAAGGTTGATTCCAAGGCTGGAGCCTTACATGCCTTGCTCCTTCACCATCCCTCCTGGGCTCTGGCTTGAAGTGGGAGCCAGCACGGTTCTCCATGCTTGGCAGGAGACCGGTCTCCATCCGCAGCCCTTCAGGATCTTGCTGGACCGGAGCACTCATCCCCAGGGACTTGGAACCCTGCGTCTCAGCAAGCTAAGTACCTGAGACGTTTATATATTGGGGGTCCCTGTACTTTATTGTTGGGGGAGAGTGTGCTGAGTGTGTTTTATGACATTTCCGGCGGGTTCTCTGGCTGTCGCCTGGGTTCGGGCTTCAGGATCTGGAGGGCACACAACACCGCTCCTGCGGTCTGGTAAGCCACAACCTCCGGTTGTGGACCTCTGTATATACTCTCTGGGGGTCATTCTGGCAGAGCCCCCACTCCAGCAGCATGTCTCACATGAGGAGCAAGGCTCCAAAGCTGTATTCAGTATGCACTGCATGTAAGCTCATACTGCCTGAACCGAGCACCTATCCACATTGTGATGCCTGCTCTAACCTGACGATGCCTCAGCCTGGAATCGCACCCCCAGTGGTCTCTCCGGCTGCTCCGGCTCCTGTGGCTGAACCCCCGGCTTGGGTAGAATCCTTATCTAGGTCTATCTCCCAGTCTTTTGCCGACTCCATGGGACTTCTGTCCAGGACTTTGCTGAACATGCATCAGCCCCCTTCACAGGGTGCCTCTGCTGCTAGGGCTCTCTCAGGACCGGAGCTCACAGAGGATTCATCATCTGGTCCCAGACCCCGTCCTTCTAAGAGGAGACGCAGGGATCCCTCTCCTTCCTCGTCCCGTGGCTCTGTTTCAGAAGCTGACTCGCAGGACGAGGAGGATGCCTTTACAGGGGGCTCGGACGCTACCTCCATGTGCCCCATTGATCTGTCCGAAAGTGACTCAGATGTTAGTGATTTGATTGCGTCCATTAATTCTGTACTGGATCTCAATCCGCCAGTATCAGAGGAGCAACCCTCTCTGGCAGAAAAGCACCAGTTTACCTCGCCTAAGAGGACAAAGAGTGTGTTCTTTAACCACTCCAGTTTTCAGGCCGCTGTGACCAAGCCTAGGGCCTGTCCTGACAAACGCTTCCCAAAGCGTGGTTCTGATGACCGTTTTCCCTTTCCACCTGAGGTGGTCAAGGAGTGGGCTCATTCACCAAAGGTAGATCCTCCGGTGTCTAGACTCTCAGCCCGGACCGTTGTATCAGTGGCTGATGGCACCTCTCTTAAGGATTCCACTGACCGCCAGGTTGACCTTCTGGCCAAATCTGTATATGAGGCGGCAGGGGCCTCGTTCTCCCCGACTTCTGCAGCAGTGTGTGCTCTCAAAGCCATCTCTGCTTCTCTGGAGGGGATGCATTCCTTCGCCAGGGAATCTATGCCCGAAATGGTTACCTTAACTTCCCAAGCTTCAGCTTTTTCATCCTATGCCATGTCTGCCATGCTGGAGGCTTCTCACCGCACTGCGGTGGCTTCGACTAATTCCCTCGCTATCCGCAGGATCTTGTGGCTTCGAGAGTGGAAGGCAGATGCTTCTTCAAAGAAGTACCTTGCTGGACTCCCTTTTGCTGGGTCCCGACTGTTCGGTGAACAGCTGGATGAAATTATTAAGGAAGCTACTGGCGGGAAGAGTACTTCCATGCCACAAACCAAAACCAGGAAACCTGCCCAGGGTAGGAACCAGTCGAGGTTTCGTTCCTTTCGTTCCTCCAACTGGTCGTCCTCTAAGCCCTCGGCCTCGTCCACTAACTCAGCCAAGGACCAAAAATCCAACTGGCGCACAAAAGCGCGTCCACAGAAGACCGCAGGAGCTGCTGCCACTAAGGCAGCCTCCTCTTGACTATCTGTCCGCGCCAGCAACGTCCTTAGTCAGTGGCAGGCTCTCTCACTTTGGCGACGCGTGGTTTCAATACGTCTCCGATCAGTGGGTGCGGGATATCATCTCCCACGGCTACAGGATAGAATTCTCTTCCAGCCCGCCAAACAGATTTTTTCTGTCAACTCCCCCCTGCTCCAAGGCCGCCGCCTTCTCTCAGGCCGTGGCATCCTTGCAGGCCAACGGAGTAATTGTACCGGTTCCCACCCGGGAACGGTTCAGAGGTTTCTACTCAAATCTCTTCCTAGTCCCCAAAAAGGACGGTTCCTTCCGGCCCATCCTGGATCTCAAGCTTCTCAACAAGCATGTTCAGCTGCGGCATTTTCGCATGGAGTCTCTGCGGTCAGTCATTGCCTCAATGACCCAAGGGGATTTCCTGGCATCCATCGACATCAGAGATGCCTATCTGCATGTGCCAATTGTAGTTTCACACCAGCGTTGGCTACGTTTTGCAATCGGAGAGGAACATTTCCAATTCGTGGCTCTCCCCTTCAGGTTAGCCACGGCCCCTCGGGTATTCACCAAGGTCATGGCAGCAGTGGTTGCGGTTCTGCACCTCCAGGGGTTGGCAGTGATTCCTTACCTGGACGACCTTCTAGTCAAGGCTTCATCCAGCGCAGACTGTCAGCGGAGTGTCTCGCTCACTCTCGCCACTCTAGCCCAATTCGGGTGGCTTGTTAATCTTCCCAAATCCACTCTGACTCCGACCCAGAGTCTCGCGTACCTAGGGATGCAGTTCGAGACTCTGCCGGCACTTGTGAAGTTGCCCTTAATCAAACAGCAGTCCCTCCAACTGGCGGTGCGCTCTGCTGAGGCCCCGCCGTCATTCCATCAGGCACCTGATGCAGGTGCTGGGTCAGATGGTGGCATCAATGGAGGCTGTTCCCTTTGCCCAGTTCCATCTGCGTCCACTGCCGCTGGACATTCTCCGCTGTTGGGACAAGCGGCCTTCCGCCTTGCACAGGTTAGTGGCTCTGTCGCCACAGACCAGGAGCTCTCTTCAGTGGCGGCTTCGGCCCCTCGCTCTGTCTCAGGGGCGCTCCTTCCTGGCCCCGTCATGGGTGATCCTCACCACGGATGCCAGTCTATCCGGCTGGGGAGCGGTATGTCTCCACCACCGAGCGCAGGGCACTTGGACTCCGTCCGAGTCAGCCCTCTCGATCAATGTGCTGGAAACCAGAGCCGTGCTTCTGGCTCTCCTAGCTTTTCACCACCTATTGGCGGGCAAGCACATCCGAGTCCAGTCAGACAACGCGACAGCGGTTGCCTACATCAATCACCAAGGCGGGACACGCAGCCGCCTGGCAATGTTGGAGGTCCAACGCATTCTTCAATGGACGGAGGACTCCAAGTCCACCATATCCGCAGTCCACATCCCAGGCGTGGAAAACTGGGAGGCAGATTATCTCAGCCGTCAAACCGTGGACAGTGGCGAGTGGTCCCTGCATCCGGCAGTGTTTCAGTCAATCTGCCGCAAGTGGGGCACTCCGGACGTGGACCTAATGGCATCCCGTCACAACAACAAGGTTCCGGTTTACGTGGCTCGCTCCCACGATCCTCAGGCATTCGCCGCGGACGCTCTGGTTCAAGACTGGTCCCAGTTTCGTCTGTCCTACGTGTTTCCCCCTCTAGCTCACTTGCCCAGAGTTCTGCGCAAGATCAGATTGGAGGGCCGTCGAGTCATCCTCATTGCTCCGGACTGGCCCAGGCGAGCTTGGTACCCAGACCTGCTCCATCTGTCCGTAGAGGTGCCGTGGCATCTTCCGGACCGTCCAGACCTTCTCTCACAAGGTCCGTTTTTCCGCCAGAATTCTGCGGCTCTCAGACTGACGGCGTCGCTCTTGAGTCCTGGATCTTGACGGCTTCTGGTATTCCTCCTGAAGTCATCTCCACTATGACTTGGGCCCGGAAGTCTTCCTCGGCCAAAATCTATCACAGGACTTGGAAAATTTTCCTGTCCTGGTGTCGCTCTTCCGGCTATCCTCCTTGGCCTTTTTCCTTGCCAACCCTTCTGTCCTTTCTACAGTCCGGTCTGCAGCTGGGACTGTCCCTCAACTCTCTCAAGGGACAAGTCTCGGCTCTGTCAGTGCTGTTCCAGCGGCGTATCGTCCGGCTGGCTCAGGTGCGCACCTTCTTGCAGGGCGCGTCTCACATCATTCCGCCTTACCGGCGGCCCTTGGATCCCTGGGACCTCAATTTGGTTCTCACGGTTTTGCAGAAACCCCCCTTTGAGCCTCTTAGGGAGGTTTCTTTGTTTCGTCTTTCACAGAAGGTGGTCTTTCTAGTGGTCATAATTTCCCTCAGGAGAGTCTCTGATTTGGCTGCGCTCTCTTCGGAGTCACCTTTTTTGGTTTTTCATCAAGACAAGGTGGTTCTCCGTCCGACTCCGGACTTTCTTCCTAAGGTGGTCTCTCCTTTCCACCTTAACCAGGACATTACCCTACCTTTCTTTTGTCTGGCACCTGTTCATCGCTTTGAAAAAGCGCTGCATACTCTGGATCTGGTGCGTGCTCTCCGGATCTATGTGTCTCGCACCGCTGCTCTTAGGCGGTGCACCTCTCTTTTTGTGCTAACCACAGGTCGGCGTAAGGGCCTCCCTGCTTCTAAGCCGACCTTAGCCCGCTGGATTAGGTCGACCATTTCGGATGCCTACCAGTGTTCTCAGGTGCCTCCCCCGCCGGGGATCAAAGCACACTCGACCAGAGCTGTCGGTGCCTCTTGGGCTTTCAGGCACCAGGCTACGGCTCAACAAGTCTGTCAGGCTGCCACTTGGACTAGCCTGCATACCTTTTCAAAGCACTACCAAGTGCATGCTCATGGTTCGGCAGATGCGAGCTTGGGCAGACGCATCCTTCAGGCGGCTGTCGCCCATTTATGAAGTTAGGCTCTGCCTACTTCTTAGTTTTTCTGTTTATTCCCACCCATGGACTGCTTTGAGACGTCCCATGGTCTGGGTCTCCCATAGGAACGATAAAGAAAAAGAGAATTTTGTTTACTTACCGTAAATTCTTTTTCTTATAGTTCCGTATTGGGAGACCCAGCACCCTCCCTGTTGGCAATTTCTTGTTCTGCGTGTTATCACCGGCTGTTGTCGTGGACAGAGTCTCCGGTTGTTCCGGTTCTTGCTCCGTCTTTACTTGTGGGTGGCTATTCTCCTTCAGCTTTTGCACTAAACTGGCTAGATCTGGTTATCCAGGGGGTGTATAAGCTCAGAGGGAGGAGCTACACTTTTTAGTGTAGTACTTTGTGTGTCCTCCGGAGGCAGAAGCTAAACACCCCATTGTCTGGGTCTCCCAATACGGAACTATAAGAAAAAGAATTTACGGTAAGTAACAAAATTCTCTTTTTTTTTTAAATTTTTTATTTTACAATTTCACAGTACTTGGAATCTATTATTATTGTTTTTCAGCACATTGACTACGACTCATCCCACTAAAGTACTCGTACGGCTTCATAACAGAAAAGCTCTGAAATAATCTGCATGATTAGATCTCAGCAATCATCTGGTGCTGTCAGCAGGCTACTTAGTATTGAGCGAGAGTAAAGGCGCACACTGCTGGAGGCACGCTGGGGTTTTAAATAGCGCTTTAATTAAGCTCGATTTGCACACCATATTTTTAGCGTGATGCAGACGTTCCTCATGCTGTAGGGCTGATGTTTAAAGCGGACCTGTCACCAGATTTCACCATGCAAATTGTACATATTGATAACTGGGCCTTTTGACCTGATGAGGCTGCTGTACTTACTTTGAAAATCCATCTCCGAATTTTTAGACCACCCCTCTTGAGTATTTTATGAGTCCATCTGAAGAGTGAAGTCCAACTATATGCAGTCTTGACCCACGCCGCAGCCTGACTGATAGCTGCACCTTCTATGGAGCAGTGTGAGATCGCAGCAGGGAGGAGGGACACTGAGGAGCTGCCAATTGGGCTAAATGCTCAGAAATTGAGTTTAATTTTTTTTTTTACAGCTGCTGGGATAGTTTTCATGAAAGTGCACCAGCCTCATCAGGTTTAAGAGATGTTACATAGTTATAGTTACTAAGGTTGAAAAAAGCCCTAGGTCCATCTAGTGCAACCTTCCTCCACCAGTTCTACATTTGGTCACTAAGTCATTTATAACCAACAATGTTGTGTGTACTGAGGAAATCATCCAGCCCTTTTTTGAAAGCTGTTATAGTATCTGCCATTACTACCTCTAGTGGTAGTGTATTCCACAGTCTGACTGCTCTAACTGTAAAGAACCCTTTCCTATTTAGCTGTTGGAATCGCTTTTCTTCCACTCGCAGTGAGTGCCCCCTGGTCCTTAGTATTGTCTTCGGAAGAAATAAGTCATGTGCCAGTCCTTTATATTGACCACACATGTATTTATACATATAAATGAGATCTCCTCTGAGACGTCTTTTTTCTAAGCTAAACATATCTCTCTTTTTCAACCTGTCATCATATGTGCGGCCTCCATTCCTTGTAGTAGTCTAGTTAGCTGCCTTTGAACTGACTCTAACTTCTGAATGTCCTTTTTAAAATGTGGAGCCCAAAACTGGATCCCATATTCCAGATGTGGCCTTACAAGTGATTTATAGAGGGGTAACAATACGTTGGGATCACGGGATCTAATCTCTCTTTTTATACACCCTAGAATCTTGTTTGCTTTTGCAGCTGCTGCTTGACATTGAGTGCTGCTGCTCAGCTTATTTGTAATGAGAATACCCAAGTCCTTCTGTTCTGTAGTCCCGAGTTTACTTCCATTTAATGTATACGCAGTTATAGGATTACTCCGTCCTAGGTGCATTACTTTACATTTATCAACATTACATCTCATTTGCCAAGTATCTGCCCATTCTGACATCTTATCCAGATCTTTTTGTAATATTATACTATCGCGGTCAGTTTTTAATATTCTACATAGTTTGGTGTCATCGGCAAAGACTGACACTTTACTATCAATCCCATCCACAAGGTCATTAATAAAGAGATTAAAAAGAATCGGTCTAAAGCTGGGTTCACACTAAACGACAGCGACAACGACGTCGCTGTTACGTCACCATTTTCGGTGACGTAACAGCGACCTTGTAAGTCGCTGTTATGATCGCTGCTTAGCTGTCAAACACAGCAGAAGCAGCGATCATAACGTCGCTGTGCTACATGTGCAGAGAGCAGGGAGC